>NW_027252188.1:386934-637989 GCF_044704955.1 Pristiophorus japonicus | reverse complement strand
ACTCTATTTTCCCTGCCCGAATCAAACCCTTTGTCCTCCTCTGCTGAGTTCTAAATTTCTCCCAGTCTCCGGGTTCGCTGCTATTTCTGGCCAATTTGTATGCCACTTCCTTGGCTTTAATACTATCCCTGATTTCCCTTGATAGCCACGGTTGAGCCATCTTCCCTTTTTTATTTTTACGCCAGACAGGAATGTACAATTGTTGTAGTTCATCCATGCGGTCTCTAAATGTCTGCCATTGCCCATCCACAGTCAACTCCTTCAGTATCATTCGCCAATCTATCCTAGCCAATTCACGCCTCATACCTTCAAAGTTACCCTTCTTTAAGTTCTGGACCATGGTCTCTGAATTAACTGTTTCATTCTCCATCCTAATGCAGAATTCCACCATATTATGGTCACTCTTCCCCAAGGGGCCTCGCACAACGAGATTGCTAATTAATCCTCTCTCATTACACAACACCCAGTCTAAGATGGCCTCCCCCCTAGTTGGTTCCTCGACATATTGGTCTAAAAAACCATCCCTTATACACTCCAGGAAATCCTCCTCCACCGTATTGCTTCCAGTTTGGTTAACCCAATCTATGTGCATATTAAAGTCACCCATTATAACTGCTGCACCTTTATTGCATGCACCCCTAATTTCATGTTTGATGCCGTCCCCAACATCACTACTACTGTTTGGAGGTCTGTACACAACTCCCACTAACGTTTTTTGCCCTTTGGTATTCTGCAGCTCTACCCATATAGATTCCACATCATCCAAGCTAATGTCCTTCCGAACTATTGCCTTAATTTGCTCCTTAACCAGCAATGCTACCCCACCTCCTTTTCCTTTTATTCTATCTTTCCTGAATGTTGAATACCCCTGGATGTTGAGTTCCCAGCCCTGATCATCCTGGAGCCACGTCTCCGTAATCCCAATCACATCATATTTGTTAACATCTATTTGCACAGTTAATTCATCCACCTTATTACGGATACTCCTTGCATTAAGACACAAAGCCTTCAGGCTTGTTTTTTTAACACCCTTTGTCCTTTTAGAATTTTGCTGTACAGTGGCCCTTTTTGTTTTTTGCCTTGGGTTTCTCTGCCCTCCACTTTTCTTCATCTCCTTTCTGTCTTTTGTTTTTGTCTCCTTTTTGTTTCCCTCTGTCTCCCTGCATTGGTTCCCATCCCCCTGCCATATTAGTTTAACTCCTCCCCAACAGCACTAGCAAACACTCCCCCTAGGACATTGGTTCCGGTCCTGCCCAGGTGCAGACCGTCCGCTTTGTACTGGTCCCACCTCCCCCAGAACCGGTTCCAATGCCCCAGGAATTTGAATCCCTCCCTGCTGCACCACTGCTCAAGCCACGTATTCATCTGAGCTATCCTGCGATTCCTACTCTGACTAGCACGTGGCACTGGTAGCAATCCCGAAAATGACCCGTTTATCCCGACTCTTTTGAGGTCCTACTTTTTAATTTAGCTCCTTAAATTCATTTCGTAGGACCTCATCCCTTTTTTTTTTTTACCTATGTCACTGGTACCAATGTGCACCACGACAACTGGCTGTTCTCCCTCCCTTTTTAGAATGTCCTGCACCCGCTCCGAGACATCCATGACCTTTTGAATCATACCATTGTCATTAGCCTCATTTTGACCTCTCTATCTTGAGGGAGCACCTTTGGATGTCTTTCTTTTCCACCTCATGGGACTGTGTCGATTCTATACCCGAACCATCTCCTCTTTGAAGGCCACCCACTGTTAAATTATTGTGTTACCTGCCAATCTTTGATCCCTTTTCAATTCACTGAAATTAGCCCTCCTCCAGTTAAGTATTTTTATGCTTGATTGTACCTCCTTTTCCATTACTGTTCTAAAGCTGATATTATGATCGGTGTTCCCCAAATCTGGATCCAGCTCTGATTCCATCCTCATTGGGCTGGAAATATATTGATCAAAAAAGTTTTCTTGTGGTGGGAAAATGATTGGAAAAAATTCTGAAGGACAGGATAAACCTTCATTTAGAAAGACACAGATTAACCAAGGACAGTCAGCACAGATTTGTTCAGGAAAGCTCGTGTCTGACTAACTTGATTGAATTTTTTGAGGAGGTCACAATGAGGGTCGATGCGGATAGTGCGTTTGACGTATATGGATTTCAGCAAGGCTTTTGATAAGGTCTCACATGGCAGACTGGTCACGAAAGTAAGGTGCCACATTAGATGTTTACTGCACAAGATAAAAGTTCACGGGGTTGGGGGTAATATATTAGCGTGGATAGAGGATTGACTCACTAACAGAAAACAGAGTCGGGATAAATGGGTAATTTTCCGGTTGGCAAACAGTAACTAATGGGGTGCCGCAGGGATCGGTGCTGGGGCCTCAACTATTTACAATCTATATTAATGACTTGGATGAAGGGACCGAGTGTAATGTACCAAGTTTGCTGATGATACAAAGATGGGAAAGCAAATTGTGAGGAGGACACAAAAAATCTGCAAAGGGATATAGACAGGCTAAGTGAATGGGAAAAAATTTGGCAGATGGAGTATAATGTGGGAAAATGTGAGGTTATCCATTTTGGCAGAAAAAATAGAAAAGCAAATTATAATTTAAATGGAGAAAAATTGCAAAGTGCTGCAGTAGAGGGATCTGGGGATCCTTGTGCATGAAACACAAACAGTGAGTATGCAGGTACAGCAAGTGATCAGGAAGGCAAATGGAATGTTGGCCTTTATTGCCGGGGGGATAGAGTATAAAAGCAGAGAAGTCCTGCTACAACTGTACAGGGTATTGGTGAGGCCACACCTGGAGTACTGCGTGCAGTTTTGGTCTCCGTATTTAAGGATATACTTGCATTGGAGGCTGTTCAGAGAAGGTTCACTCGGTTGATTCCGGAGATGAGGGGGTTGTCTTATGAGGAAAGGTTGAGTAGGTTGGGCCGATACACATTGGAGTTCAGAAGAATG
Source organism: Pristiophorus japonicus (assembly GCF_044704955.1). Classification (NCBI taxonomy): domain Eukaryota; kingdom Metazoa; phylum Chordata; class Chondrichthyes; family Pristiophoridae; genus Pristiophorus; species Pristiophorus japonicus. The sequence goes on along the minus strand of NW_027252188.1, from coordinate 635,032 downwards.
AGAGATGATCTTAACGAAACATAAAATAATGAGGGGGCTCGACAAAGTGGATGCAGAGAGGATATTTCCACTGATAGGGGGAAACTAAAACTAGGGGACATAGTCTCAGAATAAGGGGCCGCCCATTTAAAACTGAGATGAGGAGGAATTTCTTCTCTCAGAGGGTTGTAAATCTGTGGAATTCTCTGCCCCAGAGAGCTGTGGAGGCTGGGTCATTGAATATATTTAAGGTGGAGATAGACAGATTTTTGAGCGATAAGGGAGTAAAGGGTTATGGGAGCGGGCTGGGAAGTGGAGCTGAGTCCATGATCGGATCAACCACGATCTTCTTGAATGGTGGAGCAGGCTCGAGGGGCCGAATGGCCGTCTCCTGCTCCTATTTCTTATGTTGTAATGTACTACTCTGTAGTTCTTGCATCTTTCTGTAATTTGCTCCTCTATCTCCTTCGCAGTATTTGGTGGCCTGTAGTATACACCCAATAGTATAAGAGTTCCTCTAGTGTTGCTTAATTCTGACCAAATAGACTCTGTCTTTGACCCCTCAACTACATGATCCTCTCCAGTGCTGTAAGAGTATCTTTGATTAATACTGCCAGCCCCCTCCTTTTTTCCTTCTCGATCTCTCCTAACTACCCTGTACCCAGGAATATTAAGTTCCCAATCCTCCCCTTCTCTGAGCCAGGGCTCTTTATTGCCAACATGTCATAGTCCCAGGTGGTGACTTATACCCGCAGCTCACCAACCTTATTTACCGCTCCAGGCATTTTCGCAGGGGCACTTGAAACCCATCTTAGGCTGCCTCGCATTTGCCCCGTGTCTGATCCCTGTATTTCTCAACTTTTCTTTACTCTGGTGCTATTTGCCTCTGGCAGTGCCCTCTCTGAATTACCCCTCACTGTCCCCCCATTGGTCTCACCGGCTGTATTCCTCTCGAATGATTTTCATCACCCGCCGGATAATGTTGCCCACACTGGTCTCCGTGGGTTGGGCCGCCATCACCCTCCGGCCCTCGGTCCGGAGCAACTGCAGTAGCTCCCCTGCAGGGCGACAATCAAAGGGTCACCGGGGGGGGGGAGGAAGGGTACCCGGCCCTGGGGAGAGAGAGAGAGAGAGAGAGAGAGCGAGCCCGGGGGGAGAGAGAGAGAGAGCCCGGCCCCGGGGAGAGAGAGAGAGAGCGAGAGAGAGAGCGAGCCCGGGGGGAGAGAGAGAGAGAGCCCGGCCCCGGGGAGAGAGAGAGAGAGAGAGAGCCCGGGGGGAGAGAGAGAGAGAGCGAGAGAGAGCCCGGCCCCGGGGAGAGAGAGAGAGAGAGAGAGCCCGGGGGGAGAGAGAGAGAGAGCGAGAGAGAGCCCGGGGGGGGAGGGAGGGAGGGAGGGAGGGGGGGAGGGAGGGAGAGAGAGAGAGAGAGAGGGAGGGAGGGAGAGAGAGAGGGAGGGAGGGAGGGAGAGAGGGAGGGAGGGAGAGCCCGGGGAGAGAGAGAGAGAGAGCCCGGGCAGAGAGAGAGAGAGAGAGAGAGAGAGCGAGCCCGGCCCCGGGGGGGGAGGGGAGAGGGGGGGGGGGAGGGGAGAGGGGGGGGGGGAGGGGAGAGGGAGAGGGAGGGGGAGGGGAGAGGGAGGGGGGGGGAGAGAGGGAGGGAGGGAGAGAGGGAGAGCCCGGCCCCGGGGGGAGAGAGAGAGGGAGGGGGAGAGGGAGGGAGGGAGGGAGGGGAGGGGGGAGAGGGAGGGAGGGAGGGGAGGGGGGAGAGGGAGGGAGGGAGGGGAGGGGGGAGGGAGAGAGGGAGAGGGGGGGAGGGAGAGAGGGAGAGGGGGAGGGGGGGAGGGAGAGAGGGGGAGGGAGAGAGGGGGAGGGAGAGAGGGAGAGGGGGAGGGGGGGAGGGAGAGGGGGAGGGGGGGAGGGAGAGGGGGAGGGAGGGAGGGAGGGAGAGGGAGGAGGGAGGGAGAGGGAGGAGGGAGGGAGAGGGAGGAGGGAGGGAGAGGGAGGAGGGAGGGAGAGGGAGGAGGGAGGGAGAGGGAGGAGGGAGGGAGAGGGAGAGGGAGGGAGGGGGGGGGGGAGGGAGGGGAGGGGGAGGGAGGAGGGAGAGAGGGAGGGAGGGAGAGCCCGGCCCCGGGGGGAGACGGTACCCGGCCCCGGGGACATTTTGCGGCCTCGGCCCTCAGGCTTCTCCCCGCTCCGGTTACCTGCGCTGTTCCAGCGGCTGTGGGCCACGATCTGCCGCAGCAGCCCCGCGGTCCCGGCCGCCACCTCCCCGGAGCCGCGCAGCTCCCGCCGGGCCAGCTGGCCGAGGAAGGCGGCCACTCGCTCCGACACATCGGGCTGTGCGGCCGGCATGGCGGAACCAAAGTGCCCGGCCGGCGGGGGGCCGCCACAGCCGCGCACCCACCGGAACCGGAAGCTGCGGCTGCCCGCGGGGCGGGGTGGGAGACCGGCGGCCATGTTGGTGAGGGCAAGAGGGTCGCGCACAGCGGCTCCAGGCGCCTCACAGCGGCGGCGGCGGGTAAAGCAACAAGTGCTGCCCCAGTGAGAGCATCAGCACCGGCGGGCCTGGAGCAGGGTCACCCGGGAGGGTCACCATAGTGATGGTCACTCCGGACAGGGTCACCCGGGAGGGTCACCCCGGGGAGGGTCACTCCGGAGAGGGTCACCCCGGAGAGGGTCACTCCGGACAGGGTCACTCCGGAGAGGGTCACCCCGGAGAGGGTCACTCCGGACAGGGTCACCCGGGGAGGGTCACCCGGGGAGGGTCACTCCGGAGAGGGTCACCATAGTGATGGTCACTCCGGACAGGGTCACCTGGGAGGGTCACTCCGGACAGGGTCACTCCGGAGAGGGTCACTCGGAGAGGGCCACCCGGGGAGGGTCACTCCGGACAGGGTCACCCGGGGAGGGTCACCCGGGGAGGGTCACTCCGGAGAGGGTCACCATAGTGAGGGTCACTCCGGACAGGGCCACCCGGGGAGGGTCACTCCGGGGAGGGTCACCATAGTGATGGTCACTCCGGACAGGGTCACCTGGGAGGGTCACTCCGGACAGGGTCACTCCGGAGAGGGTCACTCGGAGAGGGCCACCCGGGGAGGGTCACTCCGGACAGGGTCACTCCGGACAGGGTCACCCGGGGAGGGTCACCCCGAGCCTGGAGCAGGGCCTCCTGGGGAGGGTCACTCCGGACAGGGTCACCCGGGGAGGGTCACCATAGTGAGGGTCACTCCGGGCAGGGCCTCCCCGGGCAGGGTCACTCTGGGCAGGGTCACCATAGTGAGGGGCACCCCGGGGAGGGTCACTCCGGGCAGGGTCACTCCGGACAGGGCCTCGGGCAGGGTCACCCAGGGCAGGGCCTGCCTCCACTCCCCGCTCTCACACTGAGTTCTCAGGTGACTGCAGTCCGTGCTTGAACTGTATAAAACACTGGTTAGGCCACAGCTGGAGTACTGCGTGCAGTTCTGGTCACCACATTACAGGAAAGATGTGATTGCACTGGAGAGGGTGCAGAGGAGATTTACCAGGATGTTGCCGGGACTGGAGAATGTTAGCGATGAGGAAAGATTGGATAGGCTGGGGTTGTTTTCTTTGGAACAGAGGAGGCTGAGGGGAGACCTGATTGAGGTGTATAAAATTATGAGGGGCCTGGATAGAGTGGATAGGAAGGATCTATTTCCCTTAGCAAAGGAGTCAACAACCAGGGGCCATCGATTTAAAGTAATTGGGGGGAGGTTTAGAGGGGATTTGAGGGGAAATGTCTTCACCCAGAGAGTGGTGGGGGTCTGGAACTCACGGCCTGAAAGGGTGGTAGAGGCAGAAACCCTCACCACATTTACAAAATACCTGGATGTACACCTGAAGTGCTATGGACCTAGAGCTGGAAAGTGGGATTAGGCTGGGTAGCTCTTGGTCGATCGGCACGGACACGATGGGCCGAATGGCCTCCTTCCGTGCTGTAAGCCTCTATGATTGTATGAATGGCCTGTTACCACAATGATGCTGGCGTCAGTTCCAGAATGTGGATATGAGCTGGGATAGTGCATTACCGGGATTTAACTGAGCGAACTTGGCTTGTGTTACACAGGTAGCGGTTTCTGCATCTGCCCACTCGACACTGAATGAAGGCCAACTGCCCTCACTGGCTCAGTGGGTCGCACACTCCTCCCCACCCCCCACCCCCCGCGCACGCATTCCCCACTCACACACCTCGGGTACACGCCCCATGTACACACGCCCTGCGCACAAGCCCCATCCATTGACTCTGGATCAGTTCCTATGGAGTGGAGGGTAGCCAATGTAACCCCACTTTTTAAAAAAGGAGGGAGAGAGAAAACAGGGAATTATAGACCGGTCAGCCTGACATCGGTAGTGGGTAAAATGATGGAATCAATTATTAAGGATGTCATAGCAGTGCATTTGGAAAGAGGTGACATGATAGGTCCAACTCAGCATGGATTTGTGAAAGGGAAATCATGCTTGACAAATCTTCTGGAATTTTTTGAGGATGTTTCCAGTAGAGTGGATAAGGGAGAACCAGTTGATGTGGTATATTTGGACTTTCAGAAGGCGTTCGACAAGGTCCCACACAAGAGATTAATGTGCAAAGTTAGAGCACATGGGATTGGGGGTAGTGTACTGACATGGATTGAGAACTGGTTGTCAGACAGGAAGCAAAGAGTAGGAGTAAATGGGTACTTTTCAGAATGGCAGGCAGTGACTAGTGGGGTACCGCAAGGTTCTGTGCTGGGGCCCCAGCTGTTTACACTGTACATTAATGATTTAGATGAGGGGATTAAATGTAGTATCTCCAAATTTGCGGATGACACTAAGTTGGGTGGCAGTGTGAGCTGCGAGGAGGATGCTGTGAGGCTGCAGAGCGACTTGGATAGGTTAGGTGAGTGGGCAAATGCATGGCAGATGAAGTATAATGTGGATAAATGTGAGGTTATCCACTTTGGTGGTAAAAACAGAGAGACAAACTATTATCTGAATGGTGACAGATTAGGAAAAGGGGAGGTGCAAAGAGACCTGGGTGTCATGGTACATCAGTCATTGAAGGTTGGCATGCAGGTACAGCAGGCGGTTAAGAAAGCAAATGGCATGTTGGCCTTCATAGCGAGGGGATTTGAGTACAGGGGCAGGGAGGTGTTGCTACAGTTGTACAGGGCCTTGGTGAGGCCACACCTGGAGTATTGTGTACAGTTTTGGTCTCCTAACCTGAGGAAGGACATTCTTGCTATTGAGGGAGTGCAGCGAAGGTTCACCAGACTGATTCCCGGGATGGCGGGACTGACCTATCAAGAAAGACTGGATCAACTGGGCTTGTATTCACTGGAGTTCAGAAGAATGAGAGGGGACCTCATAGAAACGTTTAAAATTCTGACGGGTTTAGACAGGTTAGATGCAGGAAGAATGTTCCCAATGTTGGGGAAGTCCAGAACCAGAGGTCACAGTCTAAGGATAAGGGGTAAGCCATTTAGGACCGAGATGCGGAGGAACTTCTTCACCCAGTAAGTGGTGAACCTGTGGAATTCTCTACCATAGAAAGTTGTTGAGGCCAATTCACTAAATATATTCAAAAAGGAGTTAGATGAGGTCCTTACTACTAGGGAGATCAAGGGGTATGGTGAGAAAGCAGGAATGGGGTACTGAAGTTGCATGTTCAGCCATGAACTCATTGAATGGCGGTGCAGGCTAGAAGGGCCAAATGGCCTACTCCTGCACCTATTTTCTATGTTTCTATGTTTCTATATCCACGCACACTCCCCATGTACACGCACACGCCCCACGCACACACTCCACGCATATTCCACAAGCACACTCCCCACTTGCACATGCCCCACGCACGCGCCCCATGCACACCCCCAAGCACACAATCCACGTACACTCCCCATGTTAACACGCCCCACACTCATGCCCCACGTACACTCCCCACTTGCACACGCACACGCACACGCGCCTCACGTACACTCCCCACTTGCACACGTACACACGCCTCACGTACACTCCCCACTTGCACACGCACACACGCCTCACGTACACTCCCCACTTGCACACGCACACACGCCTCACGTACACTCCCCACTTGCACACGCACACGCGCCTCACGTACACTCCCCACTTGCACACGCCTCACGTACACTCCCCACTTGCACATGCGCCACGTTCATGTCCTACACACACTCCCCACATACACACCTCACACCAACCATCCCCTCTCCTCACAGCCATATTTCATGATTCTTTGATCATTTAGCCACTGGAATTGTTCAAATTGAGTTTAATAACTTCAGACTTTCTCTATAGCTTCCACATTCTCTTTGCAGCGATGGGAAAGGGGTGTGCTAGCTCTTCGGGGGAGTGGGAGAACAGGTTGGTGCCTGGGGTGGGGGCCCTCTGTCCGAGCCTTCGGCTGATGACTGGACCAGAATTTCCTGAAAAAACCTGTTTTCTTTTTCCTTCCAGAACCAATCAGCCAGCCTTCAACATCAAGAGGTGAGGAAGCGGTAAGTGAGACTGTCACTAGGCTAGACACAACTCTCAGAGCAGGCAATACAGATCAGTTCTGATCACTCTTTAATATTAGTGGGAAAACAAAGAAAGTACGAAAAAGAAGAGGGAATCAAAGATTTGGGATAAGGTGGGAATACAGGACAGGAATTGTAGTGATGGGATGTGATGTGGGTTTATAGTGATGGGATGTGATGGTGGGATTGTAGTGATGGGATGTGTCATGTATTCAACTATCATTGTAACCCATGTATAAGTTGACCTAAGCTGTACACCTTGAGAACACTGGCCACAAGGGGTGAACTTGTGGGGGACACTCCTAACCTGGATTTTCAGGTATAAAAGGGGAAGCTCCACCCACCTTCTTCACTGGAGGTCTTTGTAATAAAGGTAACTGGTCACAGAGTGACCTTCTCTCAAGTATGGGTCTCGTGTGCATTTATACTGAATAGTAAGGACATATCATTGGCGACGAGAAACTGGGATTTAAACCACGCGAGCATGGCCACTAGCAGCACAGAAGAGAGGTACTGTGTTGGTGATGATTGGGACGACTTTATTGAGAGACTACAGCAAAGTTTTGTCACTAAGGAATGGTTGGGACAGGATTCGGCCGACAAACGCAGGGCTCATCTCCTGACGGTTTGTGGATCCAGGACGTACTCCCTGATAAAGGACCTTCTAGCGCCAGAGAAGCCGGTGGACAAGACGTTCGAAGAGCTCAGTAAGTTGATCGGGGAACACCTTAAACCGGTGAGCAGCATGCACATGGCGAGACACCGGTTTTACAAGCACCGGCGGTGAGAAGGGCAAAGCGTTCCAGACTTCGTGGCAGATCTCCGGCGACTGGCGAGCCGATGTAAGTTCCCAGATACATGCAGAGCGGAGATGCTGCGAGACTTTTTTATTGAGGGCATCGGGCACGCTGGGGTTTTCAGGAAACTGATTGAGACCAAAGACCTGACCTTGGAATCGGCGGCTCTGATAGCCCAGACATTTATCTCAGGGGAGGAAGAGACCAGAATGCTGTATGACAAAAATCTTGGCTCAAATGCGGCAAACGACCAGGGAGTCAACATTGTTAACGCGGCACACAGTTCTCGAGGCAGACAGGGGCAATCGGACATGCCCCAGCATGTAGTCGAACCCAAAGGGGGAATTCAACAGAGACAATGGCTAGCTGAACGGCGATTCGTGCCATCGCAAGGGACAATGTGGCCAGTAATGGGGCCATCAACACCTGTCAATGGTGCGCTTAAGGACAGTTACAGAGACAGTCAGAGACAATCGACTGGTAATGGGCCTTTTGTTTCCAACAACGGAGCCTCCTGCTCATGCTGGAGGTGTGGAGGCAAACACCCAGCCAGAGCTTGCAGGTATCAGCAATATACCTGCAGAAACTGCAAAGTCAGCGGTCACTTGGTGCGTATGTGCAGGAAGCCTGCAGCCAGGTTGATGTAAGCCCTACGAGGCCAAATGGACACTGGGGGAAATCGCTGGAAGCTGAAGTTCAGCGAGTTCATGTGGAGCACATATACAGTTCATACACCAGGACGCCACCGATAATGATGAAAGTGCTCCTCAATGGCATCCCAGTATCAATGGAGCTAGACACGGGGGCCAGCCAGTCCCTGATGAGTATCAAACAGTTCGAAAGGTTGTGGGTGTCCAAGGCCAGGAGGCCAAAATTATTGCCGATTGACGCACAGCTACGGACATATAAAAAGGAGATCATTCTGGTGCTAGGCAGCGCCACGGTAGTCGTGACCCACAAAGATTCGGAGAACAGGTTGCCACTCTGGATTGTCCCGGGGGACGGTCCCGCACTACTGGGGAGGAGTTGGCTTGCTGTCATGAACTGGAAATGGGGCGATGTCAATGCAATTTCCTCTGTGGAGCGAGTATCATGCTCACAGGTCCTGGACAAATTTGACTCATTATTTCAACCCGGCATCGGCACTTTCATGGGGGCCAAGGTAGTGATTCACATAAACCCAGACGCCAGGCCAGTACACCACAAGGCCAGAGCGGTGCCGTACGTGATGCGGGAAAAGATAGAAGGCGAATTGGACCGCCTGCTGAGGGAAGGCATCATCTCGCCAGTCGAATTCAGTGACTGGGCGAGCCCGATTGTGCCGGTGCTCAAGGCGGATGGGCCGGTCAGGATCTGTGGCGATTACAAGGCCACCATCAATCAGGTGTCACTCCAAGACCAGTACCCGCTACCGAGAGCGGAGGACCTCTTTGCGACGCTATCCGGTGGCAAACTTTTTTCAAAATTGGACCTGACCTCAGCTTACATGACCCAGGAGCTGGCGAGTGAGTCAAAGAAGCTGACCACCATCACGACACACAAGGGGTTGTTTGAGTACAACAGATGTCCGTTCGGGATTCGCTCGGCCGCCTCGATCTTTCAGCGAAACATGGAAAGCCTCCTCAAGTCGATTCCAGGGACGGTGGTTTTTCAGGACGACATCCTCATCACGGGTTACGATACTGAAGAACACGTCCACAACCTGGAGGAGGTGCTACGCAGACTGGACCGGGTAGGTCTGCGACTGAAAAAGGCGAAGTGCGTCTTCCTAGCTCCAGAGGTAGAATTCCTGGGGAGGAGGGTAGCAGTAGACGGAATCAGCCCTACTGTGTCCAAGACAGAAGCGATCCAGAGAGCACCCAGACCCCGTAACACGACGGAGCTGCGTTCGTTCCTGGGGCTCCTGAACTATTTTGGTAACTTTCTTCCCAAATTGAGCACGCTGTTAGAGCCGCTACACGTGCTCCTACGCAAAGGTCGCGAATGGGTCTGGGGGGACAGCCAGGAAAGGGCTTTTAATAGAGCTCGCAATTTGTTATGTTCCAACAATCTGTTAACGCTATATGACCCATGTAAGAAACTTGTGTTAACGTGCGATGCGTCGTCCTATTGGGTCGGGTGTGTGTTGCAGCATGTGAATGCCAATGGTCAGTTACAGCCGGTAGCTTATGCCTCCAGGAGTCTGTCCCAGGCAGAAAGGGGATACAGGATGGTAGAAAAGGAGGCGCTCGCATGTGTATATGCGGTAAAGAAAATGCATCAGTACCTGTTTGGCAGGAAATTTGAGCTGGAGACAGATCACAAACCCCGAACGTCCCTTTAGGCCGACAACAAGGCCATAAATGCGAATGCAGAGGTGGGCACACACGTTAGCTGCCTATGACTACACAATTCGGCACAGACCGGGCACCGAAAACTGCGCCGATGCACTCAGCAGGCTCCCACTAGCCACCACTGAGGGGACAACTGAGCATGGTGCTGAGATGGTCATGGCTGTTGAAGCTTTCGGAAGTGAAGGCTCACCTGTGACAGCCCGTCAGATTAAAGTCAGGACAAATAGAGACCCGCTATTGTCTTTAGTCAAGAAATGTGACCTGAATGGGGACTGGGCAGCCACGTACAGGGCATGCCCTGAGGAATTTAAACCATTTCACAGGCGCAGGGATGAACTCTCGATTCAGGCCGATTGCCTACTGTGGGGAAACTGAGTAGTCATGCCCCAGATGGGCAGAGAGGTGTTCATCAGAGAACTCCACAATGAGCACCCGGGCATTGTCACGATGAAGGCAATTGCCAGGTCACACGTTTGGTGGCCAGGGATAGATGCAGACCTGGAAGTTTGTGTTCGCAGGTGCAACACGTGTGCTCAGCTGGGCAACGCACCCAGGGAAGCTCCCCTTAGCCCCTGATCCTGGCCCGCCAAGCCTTGGTCACGCATCCATGTGGACTATGCAGGTCCTTTCATGGGAAAAATGTTTTTGGTTGTAGTAGACGCCTACTCCAAATGGATTGAGTGTGCCATTTTAAATTCAAGCACATCCTCTGCCACAGTAGAAAGTCTACGGGCAATGTTCGCCGCCCACGGTCTACCGGACATCTTGGTCAGCGAGAATGGCCCGTGCTTCACAAGCACTGAATTCCAGGACGTCATGGCAGGCAATGGAATTAACCATGTCAGAACGGCACCGTTCAAGCCGGCCTCAAACGGCCAGGCAGAACGAGCAGTGCAGATAATCAAACAGGGGATGCTCAGATTCCAAGGGGGTTCCCTACAAACCCGCTTATCACGCCTCCTGTTGGCCTATAGATCCCGACCACACTCGCTCACAGGGGTTCCACCCGCAGAGCTACTAATGAAAAGGATGCTCAAAACCCGGTTATCCCTTATACACCCCACCATGAAAGAAATTATGGAGAGCAGGCGTCAGTCACAATATCACTACCATGACAGGAATGCGAGGGCGCGATGTATTGATGTAAATGATCCTGTTTTTGTCCTCAACTACGCTGCAAGGGCCCAAATGGCTCGCAGGCACTGTGGTTGCCAAAGAGGGAAATAGGATTCTGGTCGTTAAACTTACCAATGGACAAATCTGCCGCAAACACGTGGATCAAACTAAAAGGAGGTTCAGCAACCCCATAGAAGAAGCAGAGGAAGAACACGATATAGAGTTCACTCCACCACAGGTGACCGAACACAGGAACCAAAGGGAGGAGAGCCCAGTCACTGTGGGCAGTCCGGACAGGCCTGAGGCACCGCAAACAGCAGACACTCAGGCCAGCGCCCAACAACTGGAGCCCCAACTCAGGCGCTCTACAAGGGAGCGTAAACCACCAGAGAGACTCAACCTGTGATCCCAATAAGACTTTGGGGGGGGAGGTGATGTCATGTATTCAACCAGCATTGTAACCCATGTATAAACTGACCTAAGTTGTACACTGTGAGAACAATGACCACTAGGTGGGAGACACTCCTAACCTGGACTTTCCGGTATAAAAGGGGAAGCTCCACCCACTGTTTGCCTCTTGAGGTCTTGGTAATAAAGGTAACAGGTCACAGAGTGACCTTCTCTCAAGTATGGGCCTCGTGTGCATTTATACTGTGTAGTAAGGACATATTAGCCCCAATCTCCTGCGGTCAGAGATTGTGACACCATCACCATGCACATCACCCTGGACCCGAAATTCACTTTCGCCCCCGCAGGAGTGCCGGGCGAAAACACCGGCAATTGCAGGAGGCACGGATTGGGTGGCTGGCCGTTACCGGGGCAATAATTAAAGGCGAGGTGACCGAGGTCAGTAAAAAAAAAAACCTCTGCTGCTGACGTTTCCTTCTGTTTTCATCGCGGGATCCTGCCAGTGATCGTTCATCCCGGCACTCTGCTTGACTGCCGGGCTGATCGTATGGATCTGCCACCCCTTTGGTGGTCCAGGTCGGAATATTTAAATTATAGAGCCTGCAGCGTTAGACCTTCCCTATAAGGGAAGGAAAGGCCCTTTGTACGCGGCAGCACTGAAGTGTGCACCCTGTTAGCGCTTCAAGAAGGAAGTGGAGCGCTAAATCAAGTGCTCCATTTTCTTCCTGGAGAGCTAAAGCCAATTTTTTTGAGAGCAGGGAAACATTAATGCCTGGGGCTAAGTTTACCACCTCTCAAAAGTTACCACTCCCAAGGTGCGATCATCAATTTCTTCCCCGAAAGCTATACTCAATTCACTCAGTATAATAACCATTGACTCATGGAGAAAGAAAAAGTGAACAAAACATTATTGCAGGAACAATTAAAGTGTTACAAGACCAGGCATAAATGAGGATGAGAGATGAAAATCAGCCATATATATAAGAAAAGAAGGCATCTTTCATTACCTCAGGACTTTCCAAAGTGCTTGAAAGGCAATGAGGTACTTTCAGACATGGAGTCACTGCTGCAGTGCAAGGACATACAGCAGCCAATCTGTGCACTGTAAAGTCCTGAGACAAATCATTTGTTTTCGTGGCGTTGGTTGAGGGATAACTATTCGCCAGGATACCGGGGTAACTCTTCTTCATAAGTGCCATGGGATATTTTACATCCACCTGATAGGGCAGACAAGGCCTTGCTTTAACATCTCATCTGCAAGCTGACACCTTTGACAGTGCAGCACTGAAGTGTCAGCCTATATTCACGTCTCTGGAGTCGAACTTGAACCCACAGCTTACTTACACAGAGGTGAGATGCTACCCCACTGAGTTAAGACCGACACTAGAATCAACAGCCACTGAATCCATTGTCAGTTATTGAAGCCTGCAATTCTGGGATTTGACTTAGTCTGTAATAACCATGTGATGTTATCATGTGGTTGCCTGGGACCAATGAAATAATACAAACTGATCGGAAAATGGTCATGATATTTAGCCTCACGAATCCTCTGCCTCCTTTCTCTCTCATCTAAGCTGCCCTTTCCCAGAGTTATACACCCAGTTTTTCATAGATCTATGTGCCTGACCTGGGATTAAGGGAGCCAGATTTAGCAGCGTAAAATGCAGGAGCTGACATGTTGCATTAAATCAAAGGTAATAAAAAGGCAGTTGGGATGGGGAGGGCTGTTGAAGAGAGAGAGAGAAAGAAAGAGAGACAGTCAGACTTTGGTGGGATTGGAGAGAGAGAGAGACAGACGTAATTGAGGGGAAGGAAGAGATAGCCTATTGTAGGTGGGAGTCAGAAATAAATCTTGTTCAGGGGCAGGAAGAAGAGAAGACACCCGATTGGGTGGGGGGAAGGGGGGGAAGGTCCATCTAACAGAGTATTAAGAGAAGAAGCTAGCAAATTAGAGGAAGAGTGAACCCTTTTGGGATAGGAAAAGAGAGATGGTAAGACCCTATTCAAGAGAGGGGGGGGGGGGGGGGGGGAGGAAAATGGGAGCTGAGTGTGAACTGCTCCGGCAGGAAATAGGTAAACAATAGAACAGGAAAGGCACCAATGACAAAGAAATAAACAAGTGGACTAGCTTTGATGGCCTGAGGAGGTTGGAGAGGAATTTTCCAGTCTATTTTTTCCTTATTGGTCTGATTTTGTTTTGCCTCTCCTAGCTGTGGGGGTGGGGGTCATGGGCTTTGGGGTGGGGAGGGGGTTAATCATGTTGCTTCAGCCATCGTGAGTGTGGGGCAGGCTTGATGGATCAGTGGGTTTTTACCTGCCTGTCAGTTTTTTATGTTTGTGAACAGGATCAGCTCAGGGAAGGGAGAATAAATCAAGTAAACAGAAGTGGCTGAGTCAGGGAAAGATTAAAAAAAAGGCTCTGTATACGTGTCTTCCTTCGTGAAGACAGAACCAAAGTATTTGTTCAATTGGTCCGCCATTTCTTTGTTCCTCATTATAAATTCACCTGAATCCGACTGCAAGGGACCAACGTTTATCTTCACTAATCTTTTTCTCTTCACATATCTATAGAAGGTTTTGCAGTCAGTTTTTATATTCCCTGCAAGCTTCTTCTCATACTTTATTTTCCCCCTCCTAATTAAACCCTTTGTCCTCCTCTGCTGAATTCTAAATTTCTCCCAGTCCTCAGGTTTGCTGCTTTTTCTGGCCAATTTATATGCCTCTTCCTTGGCTTTAACACTATCCCTAATTTCCCTTGTTAGTCACGGTTGAGCCACCTTCCCCGTTTTATTTTTACTCCAGACAGGGATGTACAATTGCTCAATTGGTGAGCCGCCTTCTTGAACCGCTGCAGTCCGTGTGGTGAAGGTGCTCCCACAGTGCTGTTAGGGAGGGAGTTCCAGGATTGTGAGCCAGCGACGATGAAGGAACGGCCGATATATTTCCCAGTCGGGATGGTGTGTGACTGGGAGGGGAACGTGGAGATGGTGGTGTTCCCATGCGCCTGCTGCCTTTATCGTGACATTAAGACCAAAGGTAGAGGGATGGTGATCGATTGGGCTGACAAGTGACTGATATTGTTTAATGTGGGCAAGACTAAGTTGATGTGAGCAGGATAGGTGAATAAACTTGTAGGGCAGAAGATTGAAGGATGGCAGAAAACAGGAGATTGGTGAGTAGCTGTTTGAAACCATCAGTGCAGGTTCATCCACTCCTGGAGTGCAATTCTGTTTATAGCGCACATACAAAGTGGAGGGAACTGGAGAACAGGTCTGGGGGCAGGAGGGTTAGTGGGGTGGGGGGCAGTTAGTGAGGGGGGGGCAGTGAGCATGGGGAGGATAGTGAGGGGGGGGCAGTGAGTGAGGGAGGGGGATAGTGGGAGGGGCAGTGAGTAAGGGGGGGGCAGTGAGTGAGGGGGGGGGCAGTGAGCATGGGAAGGATAGTGAGGGGGGAGTAGTGAGTGAGGGAGGGGGATAGTGGGAGGGGCAGTTAGTGAGGGAGGCGGTGAGTGAGGGGGGGGCAGTGAGCAGGGGGAGAAAAGTGAGGGGGGGGCTATTCTGTTTATAGCGCACATACAAAGTGGAGGGAACTGGGGAACAGGTCCTGGGGCGGGGGGGTTAGTGGGGTGGCAGGCAGTGAGCGGGGGGGGGGGGGATAGTGTGGGGGCAGTTAGTGAGGGGGGGGCAGTGAGTGTGGGGGGGGTTGCGGTGAGTGGGGGGGGTAGTTAGTGAGGGGGGGGCAGTGAGTGTGGGGGGGGTTGCGGTGAGTGGGGGGGGCAGTTAGTGAGGGGGGGGCAGTGAGTGTGGGGGGGGAATAGTGTGGGGGCAGTTAGTGAGGGGGGGGCAGTGAGTGTGGGGGGGGTTGCGGTGAGTGGGGGGGGTAGTTAGTGAGGGGTGCAGTGAGTGGGGGACAGGTAAGGGTTTATGATGAACCAGCTGCCCAAAGACCCGGGTTTGCAGCAAGGCCCTGAGGGAGGAGGAGGTTGGAAGGATGGCGGGTGTAAGAGGTGCAGGAGAGCCAACAGGGTCACTGATAGGGAGCTGGAAACACTGACGGACGGTGTGGAGGACAGAAGAAGAATACTGTTTCCTGATGTGGGGAGACCTGGCAGACCGCCAGTACACAATGCATGGAGGGAGATTGCAGGGGAGGTGTCAGGCACCTCCATATATGTGAGGACAACACCCTCCCAGGAGGGTGCTGGCCAGTCTGCACCCGGCCCTTCCAGGGTGGTGATGGGTCGATGCCTCCTAGCTCTGGGGCGACGGAGATCTGAGCATCATTGTACACATGCTCTGGCACTGTCCTGGGGTTCCGCAGTGGAGTGAGCAGTCAAGTGGACAGGGGATGTCCCTTGTCCCACAGCAGCCAATCACAATCCTGATTGGGGCCGGTGAAGAGGGCGGGCACACTGGTCTGGCGCAGATTGAACGAATCATGGCTGCTGCCTCCCTTACCCGGTGCTGACGGCGATGCCTTCTCCTGCGGGCCGCCCTGCTTCTGACCAGGTGTACCAGGTATCACCCTCCCAACACTCCTCCCATCCTCAGGGTGAACCCTGCCAAGCAGGTCTCTGCAACCCACAGGCCTCCACTAAAGGGTCAGACCTGAAAGTTGTACAGGGGTATGTGCAAACCTCTGAGCAACACTCAGCAGGTTTAATGGAGCCAAAACAATTAATAAAATATCAAAAGATAAACATTGCTGATGCTGGAAAATGAAATAGAAACACGAATAAATAATAAAACAATTTACCTACCAAAGGGCCCCAGTGATGATGCGTTCGAGCACCGCATCGGGCCGGGAAAAGTCCTCCTGTTCCCTCGGTGAAGTGGCGGTGGTAATCTCTTTCCAGCGGCCCGCACGCTGCAGAGCTCACTGCTGGTAACCTTCCTTTACCGTGGCTTCACCGCACCGTTTCCGGCGGAGGTGAACACCACTCAAACCCCACCCTCCCGGGGAGGGAAAGGTACCCAACCGTGGTGGCCTGCCGATTTTATCGGTCACCCAAAGCCCGCAGTAGCCGACCCTTTCTCTCTATCTACCCCACATGTTCCCCTTAATATCCTGACAACTTTGATCAAATCACACCTTAGCCTTCTAAATTTTAAGGAATACAACCCTAATTTGTGTAATCTCCTTCTCGCAATTGAACCTTTGGAGTCCGACTATCATTCTGGTAAACCTACTCCCTCCAAGGCCAATATATTCTGCTGTTGGGGTAAAAAGAAGACTTCTCTTCTTCAAGCTGGACTACCTGATATAAGGAATCGACACCCGCCCTTTTCCACACCCATATCCCTGCCCGTATCTCCGACCGTATCCCCGCCCGTATCTCTGCCCATATCTCTGCCCGTAGGGCGCCCGTATCTCTGCCCATTTCCAGGCCCGTATCCACGCTCATATCCCCCGCCCGTATCTCTGCCCGTATCTCTGCCCATATCTCTGCCCGTATCTCTGCCCGTAGCCCCGCCCGTATCTCTGACCGTAGCCCCGCCCGTATCTCTGCCCATATCTCTGCCCATATCTCTGCCCGTAGCCCCGCCCGTATCTCTGCCCGTAGCCCCGCCCGTATCTCTGACCGTAGCCCCGCCCGTATCCACGCTCGTATCTCCGCCTGTATAGCGACCACGGAATCACTCAGACCAAACCTCGATTAACCGGTCTTTATTCAAGCATGTAGGGGAAAAGTTCTGATGAACCCTTCTAAGAACAGAGGTTTTACTTCAACAGTTATACATTTTCCGAGGTGTGCAACCCTCCTACAAAACCACCGATTGGCCGACTGCTATCAGTGGAGTTACATTGATTCGTTAACTCTTATCAGACTGGCTCTGAGTGGTTCCCCCACCTGTCCATCTTCCATCACCCGTCAGTCTTATGGAATGTGTTCTGTGGTGTGATCTGTGCCTCAGTTCCTCATGGCGTGTTGATTAACCTTGTTTCCCAGGGTGGTGCTTCCTTATCCCTCTCCCAAGAACTCTAGTCAAAACTACCAGACAGTACTATAATCTATGTTCCCCAAACAGCTTCTACTGTCCTTGGCAAGTGTTCTGTACTGAACCTTCTATCAGTCTGTGCTAAGGTTCAACGCATTTACCAGCAAGCTTTGATTTTTAGCCCATTTGTAAGTGAGTTTTATAAGTGAGCTTTACATGCATATAAGTGAATGTCTACTTCCACTTTGGTGATAGTATTACAATACTATACCCCCTTACCCCTGCCGAAGGTGTGGGCCCAGAACTGCTCACAGTGCTCCAGGTGTGGGCCCAGAACTGCTCACAGTGCTCCAGGTGTGGGCCCAGAACTGCTCACAGTACTCCAGGTGTGGGGCCGGGAACTGCTCACAGTGCTCCAGGTGTGGGCCCAGAACGGCTCACAGTGCTCCAGGTGTGGGCCCAGAACTGCTCACAGTGCTCCAGGTGTGGGGCCAGAACTGCTCACAGTGCTCCAGGTGTGGGCCCAGAACTGCTCACAGTGCTCCAGGTGTGGGGCCGGGAACTGCTCACAGTGCTCCAGGTGTGGGGCCGGGAACTGCTCACAGTGCTCCAGGTGTGGGCCCAGAACTGCTCACTGTACTCCAGGTGTGGGCTCAGAACTGCTCACAGTGCTCCAGGTGTGGGCCCAGAACTGCTCACAGTACTCCAGGTGTGGGGCCCAGAACTGCTCACAGTGCTCCAGGTGTGAGGGCCCAGAACTGCTCACAGTGCTCCAGGTGTGGGCCCAGAACTGCTCACAGTGCTCCAGGTGTGGTCTAACCAGGGCTTTGTACAACTGCAGCATAATGTCTACCTCCTTGTATTCTAGTTTGCTAGGTATAAAGGCCAGCGTTACATTAGCCTTTTTGATTATTTTCTGTACCTGTCCATGACATTTTAATGATCGATGTACCTGGACCCACAAGTCTCTTTGAGCCTGCCCTGTGTTTAGCCTTTCACCATTTAGAAAGTATTCTGTTCTATCCTTCTCAGGTCCAAAGTGGATGATCTCACATTTACCTACATTGAAATCCATTTTCCACAGTTTTCCCATTCAGTTAATCTATCAATATCTCTTTCTAATTTTATGCTTCCATCCACAATGCCACCTATCTTTGTATCATCAGCATATTAGTTTTATTTCAATTAATAAAGATACAAGTCACTAAAACAAATGACTTTATTCAGCAACAGAGAAATACATAGAAGTTACAACACGGAAACAGGGCATCAGCCCAAACAGTCCATGTCCCTGCGAACAGATAGTCCGAATCACATTTACCCACCTGCTCCACATTCCTCTATCCACATATGCAATTTAATCTACACGTTGCCATAGTTCCTGCCTCAACCATTAACCCTTTAAGTGAATCCCACAGCCTCTAAATCTGCGACATTGAGGGGTATGGTGGGGTTGATGGATCTATATGGTGAGGACACAATTTACTGGTGTTAATGGAGGATTTATGCCGCTTCTTCAGCCTTTCAGATGTTGAACAAGATATACTTTAAACCAGAATCAGACAGACTGAAAACACTAATCAAACGTATTTACTTTTAAATAATACTTGTTCAGCCACACCCGAGCCCTGCTTCTCCTCTCACAATGAATGACCTCTCGCTGCCCCACATTAATCTGCATCTGCGTCCTGTCTGCCCATCCCACTAACCTGTCTCTTTTTTTCCTTTATTTTAAACCTTCATGGTATGTGGGCATCGCTGGCAAGGCCGGCATTTATTGCCCATCCCTAATTGCCCCTTGAGAAGGTGGTGGTGAGCCGCCTTCTTGAACCGCTGCAGTCCGTGTGGTGAAGGTGCTCCCACAGTGCTGTTAGGGAGGGAGTTCCAGGATTGTGACCCAGCGACGATGAAGGAACGACCGATATATTTCCAAGTCAGGATGGTGTGTGACTGGGAGGGGAACGTGGAGGTGGTGGTGTTCCCACGTACCTGCTGCCCTTGTCCTTCTAGGTGGTAGAGGTCGTGGGTTTGGGAGGTGCTGCTGAAGAAGCCTTGGCGAGTTGCTGCAGTGCATCTTGTAGATGGTACACACTGCAGCCAGGGGGCGCCGGTGGTGGAGGGAGTGAGTGTTGAAGGTGGGGGATGGGGAGCCAATCAAACGGCTGCTTTGTCCTGGATGGTGTCGAGCTTCGAGTGTTGTTGGAGCTGCACCATCCAGGCAAGTGGGGAGTATTCCATCACACTCCTGACTTGTGCCTTGTAGATGGTGGGAAGGCTTTGGGGAGTCAGGAGGTGAGACACTCGCCGCAGAATACCCAGCCTCTGACCCGCTCTTGTTCCCACAGTATTTATGTGGCTGGTCCAGTTAAGTTTCTGGTCAATGCTGACCCCCAGGATGTTGATGTTGGGGGATTCAGCGATGGTAATGCCGTTGAATGTTAAGGGGCGGTGGTTAAACTCTCGCTTGTTGGAGATGGTCATTGCCTGACACTTGTGTGGCGTGAATGTTACTCGCCACTTATCAGCCCAAGTCTGAATGTTGTCCAGGTCTTGCTGCATGTGGGGCACGGACTGCTCCATTATCTGGGGAGTTGTGAATGGAACTGAACACTGTGCAGTCATCAGCGAACATCCCCATCTACTGTCTCTCCATCCACTAATCTGTCCATTTCTGATGAGCACATTTACAGTCTTTGTTCTTGTTGCATGTATGAAGCACAGACTAATTTTTAACATAGGAACAGGAGGAGGCCATTCAGCCCCTTGAGCCTGTTGCGCCATTCAATCAGATCATGGCTGATCTGTATCTTAATTCCATTTACCTGGCTTGACACCATATCGCTTAATACCCTTATCGAACACAAATCTATCAACACCAATTTTGAAATTTTCAATTGACCCCCGGCCTCTACAGCTTTGGGGGAGAGAGTTCCAGATTCCCACTGCCCTTTGTGTGAAGAAGTGCTCCCTGACATCACCCCTGAACGGCCGGGCTCTAATTCTAAGGTTATGGGCCCTTGTTCTGTATTCCCATCAGAGGGAATAGTTTCTCTGTATCTACCGTATCAAATCCTTTAATCATCTGAAACACCTCGATTGGATCAGCCCTCCATCACAGAGAGCAAGTGCTGTGTTGAAAGAGTCCGTGACGTGCGGAATCCCAATCCCAACCTTTCTCCCCAGGGTCGGTACTGGGACCACTGCTTTTCCTGATATATATTAATGACCTGGATGTGGGTATACAGAGCACAATTTCAAAATTTGCAGATGACACAAAACTTGGAAGTATAGTGAACAGTGAGGAGGAGAGTGATAGACTTCAGGAAGACACAGACAGGCTGGTGGGATGGGCGGGCACGGGGCAGATGGAATTTAACGCAGAAAAGTGCGCAGTGATACATTTTGGTAGAAAGAATGAGGAGAGGCAATATAAACTAAAGGGTACAATCCTAAAGGGGGTGCATGATCAGAGAGACCGGGGGGGTATATGTACCGGGGGGTATATGTACACAAATCGCTGAAGGGGGCAGGGCAGGTTGAGAAAGTGGTTAAAGCTTACGGGATCCTGGGCTTCATAAATAGAGGCACAGAGTACAAAAGCAAGGGAGTTATGATGGACCTGTATAAAACACTGGTTCGGCCTCAACTGGAGTATTGTGTCCAATTCTGGGCCCCGCACTGCAGGAAGGATGTGAAGGCCTTATAGAGAGGGTGCAGAGGAGATTTACGAGAATGGTTCCAGGGATGAGGGACTTCAGTGACGTGGATGGACTGGAGAAGCTGGGGTTGTTCTCCTTGGAGCAGAGAAGGTTGAGAGGAGATTTGATCGAGGTGTTCAAAATCATGAGGGTTCTGGACAGAGTAGATAGAGAGAGAAACTGTTCCCATTGGTGGAAGGGTCGGGAACCAGAGGACACAGATTTAAGACGATTGGCCAAAAGAACCAAATACGATGTAAGAAAAAAACCTTTCACGCAGCGAGTGGTTAGGATCTGGAATGCGCTGCCTGAGAGGGTGGTGGAGGCAGACTCAATCATGGCTTTCAAAAGGGCGTTGGATAAGTACCTGGAGGAAAACAATTTGCTGGGCTATGGGGAAAGGGCGGCACGGGCTCGACTGGCCGAATGGCCTTCTGTGCTGTGACCATTCTAGGATTCTCTGATCTCACCCAGCAACACCTGCCGAGACCTGGCCGGCACTCTGAACCAAAATACAATCTGGCGTTCTGCCATACCCTCACCGGCATCTAGTCGTTCTCAATTGAAAGACGCTTTGGTTAACAATGCCCCTCAGGATATTTGTATGGTTTGGCACTCTGTCACCCCACCTAAACACAGCTCTCACTCCCGGTGTTTCCCCGTGATTGACTGACATGCTCCTGGTAGGTCATTCATCACCAGTCACAGCCTTGCACTGCTCCCTGCACACACAAACACAATGCGATATGGTGTAAATGTTCAATAAGGGAAGTCAATATATAGAAAAAAACAGACACAACACAGCAGAAGGTTGGTATCTGTAAGGGGGATAAACTGGTCGGTGTGCAGATGGAGCGACGTACCACCCATACTGCATGGACTGAAAGTCATGTTCAGGTTACTTGGGACAATGCAATTGCACTCCGTTAGTGCAGGGTAACCTGGTCCTGAGATAATACCACAGGTTTGGCACTCGTGGGGAGTGTCGGGACTCAGTACAGTGAGTGCGATGCGCATGGGGAGTGTCGGGATTCAGTATTTCGGGTGTGATGCGCATGGGGAGTGTTGGGATTCAGTACAGTGGTGTGATGAGCATGGGGAGTGTTGGGATTCAGTACAGTGGGTGTGATGAGCATGGGGAGTGTCGGGATTCAGTATTTCGGGTGTGATGCGCATGGGGAGTGTTGGGATTCAGTACAGTGGTGTGATGAGCATGGGGAGTGTCGGGATTCAGTACAGTGGTGTGATGAGCATGGGGAGTGTCGGGATTCAGTACAGTGGTGTGATGAGCATGGGGAGTGTTGGGATTCAGTACAGTGGATGTGATGAGCATGGGGAGTGTTGGGATTCAGTACAGTGGTGTGATGAGCATGGGGAGTGTTGGGATTCAGTACAGTGGGTGTGATGAGCATGGGGAGTGTTGGGATTCAGTACAGTGGGTGCGATGCACATGGGGAGTGTTAGGATTCAGTACAGTGCTTACGATGAGCATGGGGAGTGTCAGGATTCAGTATTTCGGGTGTGATGAGCATGGGGAGTGTCAGGATTCAGTATTTCGGGTGTGATGAGCATGGGGAGTGTTGGGATTCAGTACAGTGGGTGTGATGCGCATGGGGAGTGTCGGGATTCAGTACAGTGGGTGTGATGCGCATGGGGAGTGTTGGGATTCAGTACAGTGGGTGCGATGAGCATGGGGAGTGTTGGGATTCAGTACAGTGGGTGCAATGCGCATGGGGAGTGTTGGGAATCAATACAGTGGGTGTGATGAGCATGGGGAGTGTCGGGATTCAGTACAGTGGGTGTGATGAGCATAGGGAGTGTCGGGATTCAGTACAGTGGGTGTGATGAGCATAGGGAGTGTCGGGATTCAGTACAGTGGGTGTGATGCGCATGGGGAGTGTCGGGATTCAGTACAGTGGGTGTGATGAGCATGGGGAGTGTTGGGATTCAGTACAGTGGGTGTGATGCGCATGGGGAGTGTCGGGATTCAGTACAGTGGGTGTGATGAGCATGGGGAGTGTTGGGATTCAGTACAGTGGGTGTGATGCGCATGGGGAGTGTCGGGATTCAGTACAGTGGGTGTGATGAGCATGGGGAGTGTTGGGATTCAGTACAGTGGGTGTGATGCGCATGGGGAGTGTCGGGACTCAGTACAGTGGGTATGATGAGCATGGGGAGTGTCGGGATTCAGTACAGTGGGTGTGATGCGCATGGGGAGTGTCGGGATTCAGTACAGTGGGTGCGATGCGCATGGGGAGTGTTGAGATTCGGTACAGTGAGTGCGATGCGCATGGGGAGTGTTGGGATTCAGTACAATGGGTACGATGAGCATGGGGAGTGTCGGGATTCAGTACAGTGGGTACGATGAGCATGGGGAGTGTCAGGATTCAGTATTTCGGGTGTGATGCGCATGGGGAGTGTCGGGATTCAGTATTTCGGGTGTGATGAGCATGGGGAGTGTCGGGATTCAGTACAGTGGGTGTGATGAGCATGGGGAGTGTCGGGATTCAGTATTTCGGGTGTGATGAGCGTGGGGAGTGTCGGGATTCAGTACAGTGGGTGTGATGCGCATGGGGAGTGTCGGGATTCAGTACAGTGGGTGTGATGAGCATGGGGAGTGTCGGGATTCAGTATTTCAGGTGTGATGAGCATGGGGAGTGTCGGGATTCAGTACAGTGGGTGTGATGCGCATGGGGTGTGTTGGGATTCAGTACAGTGGGTGTGATGCGCATGGGGAGTGTTGGGATTCAGTACAGTGGGTGTGATGAGCATGGGGAGTGTTGGGATTCAGGACAGTGGGTGTGATGAGCATAGGAAGTGTCGGGATTCAGTACAGTGGGTGTGATGAGCATAGGGAGTGTCGGGATTCAGTACAGTGGGTGTGATGCGCATGGGGAGTGTCGGGATTCATTACAGTGGGTGTGATGAGCATGGGGAGTGTTGGGATTCAGTACAGTGGGTGTGATGCGCATGGGGAGTGTCGGGATTCAGTACAGTGGGTGTGATGAGCATGGGGAGTGTTGGGATTCAGTACAGTGGGTGTGATGCGCATGGGGAGTGTCGGGACTCAGTACAGTGGGTATCATGAGCATGGGGAGTGTCGGGATTCAGTACAGTGGGTGTGATGCGCATGGGGAGTGTCGGGATTCAGTACAGTGGGTGCGATGCGCATGGGGAGTGTTGAGATTCGGTACAGTGAGTGCGATGCGCATGGGGAGTGTTGGGATTCAGTACAGTGGGTGTGATGAGCATGGGGAGTGTCGGGATTCAGTACAGTGGGTACGATGAGCATGGGGAGTGTCGGGATTCAGTACAGTGGGTGTGATGAGCATGGGGAGTGTCGGGATTCAGTATTTCGGGTGTGATGAGCGTGGGGAGTGTCGGGATTCAGTACAGTGGGTGTGATGCGCATGGGGAGTGTCGGGATTCATTATTTCGGGTGTGATGAGCATGGGGAGTGTCGGGATTCAGTACAGTGGGTGTGATGAGCATGGGGAGTGTCGGGATTCAGTATTTCGGGTGTGATGAGCATGGGGAGTGTCGGGATTCAGTACAGTGGGTGTGATGAGCATGGGGAGTGTCGGGATTCAGTATTTCGGGTGTGATGAGCATGGGGAGTGTCGGGATTCAGTACAGTGGGTGTGATGAGCATGGGGAGTGTCGGGATTCAGTGCAGTGGGTGTGATGAGCATGGGGAGTGTCGGGATTCAGTATTTCGGGTGTGATGAGCGTGGGGAGTGTCGGGATTCAGTACAGTGGGTGTGATGAGCATGGGGAGTGTCGGGATTCAGTATTTCGGGTGTGATGAGCATGGGGAGTGTCGGGATTCAGTACAGTGGGTGTGATGCGCATGGGGTGTGTTGGGATTCAGTACAGTGGGTTTGATGCGCATGGGGAGTGTTGGGATTCAGTACAGTGGGTGTGATGAGCATGGGGAGTGTCAGGATTCAGTATTTCGGGTGTGATGAGCATGGGGAGTGTCGGGATTCAGTACAGTGGGTGTGATGCGCATGGGGAGTGTCGGGATTCAGTACAGTGGGTGTGATGAGCATGGGGAGTGTCGGGATTCAGTCGGGTGTGATGAGCATGGGGAGTGTCGGGATTCAGTACAGTGGGTGTGATGCGCATGGGGAGTGTTGGGATTCAGTACAGTGGGTGTGATGCGCATGGGGAGTGTCGGGACTCAGTACAGTGGGTATCATGAGCATGGGGAGTGTCGGGATTCAGTACAGTGGGTGTGATGCGCATGGGGAGTGTCGGGATTCAGTACAGTGGGTGCGATGCGCATGGGGAGTGTTGAGATTCGGTACAGTGAGTGCGATGCGCATGGGGAGTGTTGGGATTCAGTACAGTGGGTGTGATGAGCATGGGGAGTGTCGGGATTCAGTACAGTGGGTACGATGAGCATGGGGAGTGTCGGGATTCAGTACAGTGGGTACGATGAGCATGGGGAGTGTCAGGATTCAGTATTTCGGGTGTGATGCGCATGGGGAGTGTCGGGATTCATTATTTCGGGTGTGATGAGCATGGGGAGTGTCTGGATTCAGTACAGTGGGTGTGATGAGCATGGGGAGTGTCGGGATTCAGTATTTCGGGTGTGATGAGCGTGGGGAGTGTCGGGATTCAGTACAGTGGGTGTGATGCGCATAGGGAGTGTCGGGATTCAGTATTTCGGGTGTGATGAGCATGGGGAGTGTCGGGATTCAGTACAGTGGGTGTGATGAGCATGGAGAGCGTTGGGATTCAGTTCTATTTGTCCTTTGGATCGAAATGTACTGTTGGAATCGGGAAGAAGAATCCCAACAACCAACGTTTCCCGAACACATCCTGAAGATTGACCCCCCAGGATGTGCAACGGACTGCTGGCATCCCTTTCTTCAGATGGTACCAGGTACGCCCTCGGGCTACCAGGAGGATCTGCTGGCAGCAGAAACCAGTGCAGGTCAGTCCGATCCCCAGCCAGATATACAGCATCAGGACCAGGAACAGCTGGAAAGATGGGATCATACTGAAGAAGAAGTGGAAGAAGGAGAGGGGGAGGAGGGTGAGGAATGTAAGTGGATTCTCGAAGGAGAGCTGGTATTCCACGCTCAGGTACGCTACACCGACCACCAGGGAGTAGAGACAGACGATGGAGGTGTACCATCCAAACATCAGGAAGTAACGCATATTCCTGTTCCCGATACAGTTTGCCGTGAAGAAGCAATGGTGGTCCCGCCTCAGGATGACTTTGCTGCACAACTTGCAGAAGTGGCTGCCAGGCAGCAGGGTTTTGTTGCCGTCGGCGCAGATGCTGCTGGCCTGCAGGCTCTCTGATGGGTACCACAGGATCAAGAAATAGTTGCCCAAAACGTTTGCCGACACGTAGAGAAAAAAAGTGAAGTGGCAGCCACAGTAGGACCATGGCCGGCGGAGGTCATCGTCAAAGATCGCGGGAATGAAAACAAAACTCTGCAAGATCATGGTGGTGATGGACACTCCGAGAAAGTACGATGGAGCCACCGTGTTCAAGATCTTCAGCTTCAGCATCCTGGACCATTCCTTCCTGCACAAGAAAACCAAACACAGTGAGTTGCAGCAATTGTTCCCGCTCAGTGGTGGGACAGACTGTGCAGCACATTGGGTGAAAAATTAGTGCAACGCTGATCACGGGGTGATATGACGGAAGTGTTTGAAACGATGAAAGGATGTGCCAGGGTAGACAGAAGCCGCCTGTTTCCAGTAGTTGAGGCTCCAGAACGAGGGGCCAGAGAGACAAGAATAAGGGCTGGATTTTCGGTTTGAGGATTCTGAGGGCGCGGTAGATTTTGCTGCAGGAACTGGTTAGCGACGGCAGCCAACAAATTCGGTTGCTGTGCCCTGAGAGTGGGGTGTAGCGCGAAGGGAGGTGTTCACCTCTCTCAGGTCGCTAGGCCGGCTGAGCAACTGAAAATCCCGAGCTAAAGAGCCGGCTTCGGAGTGCCGTAAGAGAGGCTTCCCTGGAAAAAACAATCGCACAACAACATTCCCAATATATTGCTCACCCCACATAAACAAAACAAAAAACACCAATCACACTTACCTCAGGGAGTCATTCCTTTCCTCACCACTGCCGGGACAGCTTTCTCGGGCGGGTTGTCTACGGGGCGCTACAGGGTCAGTGCGGAACACATTAACAGATCGGGACGATACTGGGGGCGTTGCACACCGGCAACGAATGTCCCGGCAGGGCGCTGGAAGCTGTCCACCTGCCCGGGCGCTAACCATGCCCAGACCCATTACCGGCCCTCCCGGGCACTAATACAGGCACAAACCAAAGGGAAATCCAGCCCTAAATGTAGGGGATTTACAGGCTGTGGGATTCACTTAAAGGCTCAGTGGTTGAGGCAAAAAGGATGACAACAGTTAAGTTTAAATTGGATATGTGGATGAAGCAATGTGGGGGAGAGGGGGATAAATAGAATCATAGAAATTTACAGCACAGAAGGAGGCCATTCGGCCCATCGTGTCCGCACCGGCCGACCAAAAGCTACCCAGCCTAATCCCACTTTCCAGCTCTCGGTCCGTAGCCCTGTAGGTTACTTTAAGTACACATCCAAATACTTTTTAAATGTGGTGAGGGTTTCTGCCTCTATCATCCTTTCAGGCCGTGAGTTCCAGACCCACCTGGGTGAAGAAATTTCCTCTCAAATCCCCTCTAAACCTTCTACCAATTACTTTAAATCCATGCCCCCTTGTTGTTGATCCCTCTGCTAAGGGAAATAGGTAATTCTTATCCATTTTTCTAGGCCCCTCATAATTTTAGACACCTCAGCCTCCTCTGTTCCAAAGAAAACAACCCCAGCCTATCCAATCTTTCCGCATAGCTAAATTTCTCCCGGCAACATTCTGGTACATCTTCCCTGCACCCTCTCCAGTGCAATCACATCTTTCCTGTAATGTGGTGACCAGAACTGCACGCAGTACTCCAGCTGTGGCCTAACCAGTGTTTTATTCAAGCATAACCTCCCTGCTCTTGTATTCTGTGCCTCATCTCATAAAGGCAAGCATTCTATATGCCTTTTTAACCACCTTCTTTACCTGTCCTGCTACCTTCAAGGATCTGTGGACCTATACTCTACACTTCTCAGTGTCCTACCATCACCTCACACTTCTCCGGATTGAGTTCCATTTGCCACTGTTCTGCCCACCTGACCAGTACATTGATATCTTCCTGCAGTCTACAGCTTTCTTCTTCATTATCAACCACACAACCAATTTTAGTGTAATCTGCAAACTTCTTAATCATACCCCCTACATTCAAGTCCAGATCATTGATATATACCACAAAAAGCAAGGGACCCAGTACTGAGCCCTGCGGAACCCCACTGGAAACATCCTTCCAGTCACAAAAACACCCATCAACCATTACCCTTTGCTTCCTGCCTCTGAGATAATTTTGGATCCAACTTGCCACTTTGCCCTGGATCCCATGGGCTTTTACTGTTGTGACTAGTCTACCATGTGGGACCTTATCAAAAGCTTTGCTAAAATCCCTTTACAGTACATCATACGCATTGCCCTCATCGACCCTCCTGGTTACCTCCTCAAAAAATTAAATCATGTTAGTCAGACATGACCTTCCCTTAACAAATCCATCCTGACTGTCCCTGATTAATCTGTGTCTTTCTAAATGAAGATTTATCCTGTCCCTCAGAATTTTCTCCAATAATTTTCCCGCCGCCGAGGTTAGGCTGACTGGCCTGTAATTACTTGGTCTATCCCTTTCTCCCTTCTTCAACAAAAGTACAACATTATCAGTCCTCCAGTCCTCTGGCACCACACCTAGATACCTCTCAGAAACCCTGATGGTCAGAGTCTGTGCTATTTCCTATTTCGCTTCTCTTAACAGCCTGCGATACATTTCATCTGGGCCTGGAGACTTATCCACTTTCAAAGATGCTAAACCCTAATACTTCCTCTCTCACTATGCTTACTCAATCTTCCTCGCTGCCATGCTCCACCTCACAGTCGACAAACTCCCCATTGGAGTGGAACTAAACTACAGAAAACAGTGGGAACCTGTTCAACCTTCGCCGTCTCCAGGCCAGGTCCAAGATCACCCCAACCTCTGTCATTGAGCTACAGTACGTGGACGACACTTGCGTCTGCGCACATTCTGAGGCTGAACTCCAGGATATAGTTGACGTATTTACTGAGGCGTATGAAAGCATGGGCCTTACGCTAAACATCCGTAAGACAAAGGTCCTCCACCAGCCTGTCCTCACTGCACAGCACTGCCCCCCCAGTCATCAAGATCCACGATGCGGCCCTGGACAACGTGAACCACTTCCCCTATCTCGGGAACCTATCAACAAGAGCAGGCATCGACGACGAGATCCAACACCGCCTCCAGTGCAACCTTCGGCCGCCTGAGGAAAAGAGTGTTTGAAGACCAGGCCCTCAAAACCACCACCAAGCTCATGGTTTACAGGGCTGTAGTAATACCCGCCCTCCTGTATGGCACAGAAACATGGACCATGTACAGTAGACACCTCAAGTCGCTGGAGAAATACCACCAACAATGTCTCCGCAAGATCCTACAAATCCCCTGGGAGGACAGACACACCAACGTTAGCATCTTCGACCAGGCCAACATCCCCAGCATTGAAGCACTGACCACACTTGATCAGCTCCGCTGGGCAGGCCACATAGTCCGCATGCCAGACACGAGACTCCCAAAGCAAGTGCTCTATGCGGAACTCCTTCACGGCAAACGAGCCAAAGGTGGGCAGCGGAAACGTTACAAGGACACCCTCAAAGCCTCCCTGATAAAGTGCAACATCCCCACTGACACCTGGGAGTCCCTGGCCCAAGACCGCCCTAAGTAGAGAAAGCACATCCGGGAGGGCGCTGAGCACCTCGAGTCTCATCGCCGAGAGCATGCAGAAACCAAGCGCAGGCAGCAAAAAGAGCGTGTGGCAAACCAGTCCCACCCTCCCCTTCCCTCAACCACTGTCTGTCCCACCTGTGACAGAGTCTGTGGCTCTCGTATTGGACTGTACAACCACCTTAGAAACATAGAAATAGGAGCAGGAGTCGGCCATTCGGCCCCTCGAGCCTGCTCCACCATTCAATAAGATCATAGCTGATCTGATCATGGACTCAGCTCTACTTCCCCGCCTGCTCCCCATAACCCTTCACTCCTTTATCACTCAAAAGTCTGTCTATCTCCGCCTTAAATATATTCAATGACCCAGCCTCCACAGCTCTCTGGGGCAGAGAATTCCACAGATTTACAACCCTCTGAGAGAAGAAATTCCTCCTCATCTCAGTTTTAAATGGGCGGCCTCTTATTCTGAGACTATGTCCCCTAGTTCTAGTCTCCCCCACTAGTGGAAATATCCTCTCTGCATCCACCTTGTCGAGCCCCCTCATTATCTTATATGTTTCAATAAGATCACCTCTCATTCTTCTGAACTCCAATGTGTAGAGGCCCAACCTACTCAACCTATCTTCATAAGTCAACCCCCTCATCTCCGGAATCAACCTCGTGAACCTTCTCTGAACAGCCTCCAATGCAAGTATAACCTTAAATACGGAGACCAAAACTGTACGCAGTACTCCAGGTGTGGCCTCACCAATACCCTGTACAGTTGTAGCAGGACTTCTCTACTTTTATACTCTATCCCCCTTGCAATAAAGGCCAACATTCCATTTCCCTTCCTGATTACTTGCTGTACCTGCATACTAACTTTTTGTGTTTCATGCACAAGGCCCCCCAGGTCCCTCTGTACTGCAGCACTTTGCAATTTCTCGCCATTTAAATAATAATTTGTTTTTTGATTTTTCCTGCCAAAGTGGATAACCTCACATTTTCCCACATTATACTCCATCTGACAAATTTCTGTCCACTCACTTAGCCTGTCTATATCCCTTTGCAGATTTTTTGTGTCCTCTTCATAACTTGCTTTCCCTATCTCTCACTCTCTCTCTGTCCCTCTCTATGTCTCTATCTCTCTCTATGTCTTTCTCCCTCTCTCTGTCTGTCTCTCTCATTCTCTCTATCTCTCTGTCTGCCCCGCTCTCTCTCTGTCTTTCTCTCTCTCTCTATCTCACTCTCTGTCTCTGTCTGTTCCTCACTGCTCCCTCTCTCTGTCTCTCACTTTCTCTCTCTCTCTCTCTCTCTCTCGATATATACATAAATATATATATATCCTTCTCTGGCTCTCTCACTCTCTCTGTGTCTGTCCCCCTCTCTCTCGCTCTGTCTCTTTCACTCTCTCTCTCTCTCCCTCTGTCTCTCTCTGTCTGTCCCTCTCTCTGCCTCTGTCTCTCTTACTCTCTTTTGCTCTCTTTCAGCCTGTCTTTCTCTCTCGTTCTCTGTCTCTCTCTCTCTGCCACACTCTCTGTCTGTCTCTCTGTGAATCTGTCCCTCTGTCTCTCTCCTCTCTCTGTCTCCCCCTCTCCCTGCCTCTCTCTCTCTCTAACTTGCTCTCTGTCTCTCTCTGTCTGTCCCTCTCTGTCTCACTCTCTCTCTTTGGCTCTCCGTCTCTCTCTGTCTCTCTCTCTCTCTGTCTTTCTCTCTCCCTCACTCTCTGCCCCTTTCTCTGTCTCTATCCCTCCGTCTCTGTCTCTCTGTTTCTCTCTCACTCTCTCTCTTTCACTTTGGCTCTCTGTCTCTCTCTCTCTGTCTCTCTCTGTCTCTCTATCTCTCTCTCTCTCTGTCTTTCACTCTGTCTCTCTCTCTCTATCTCACTCTCTGCCCCTTTCTCTGTCTCTATCCCTCCGCCTCTGTCTCTCTGTTTCTCTCTCTCTCTCTCTCTATGTCTCTCTCGCTCTCTATCTCTGCCACACTCTCTGTCCGTCTCTCAGTGTCTCTCTCCCTCTGTCTCTCCCTCTCTCTGTCTCCCCCTCTCCCTCTCTCTGTCTTTTTCTGTCTGTCCCTCTCTCTGTGTCTCTGTGTCTCTCTCCCTGTCTCTCTGTTCCTTGCTCTCTGTTTCTCTCTATTTGTCCCTCTCTCTCTCTGCCTCTCCCTCCTTCTGTCTTTGACCCTCTCTCTGTCTCTGTCTCTCTCTGCCTCTCTGTCTCTCTCGCTCTGTCCTTCTCTGTCTCTTTCTGGCTCTCTGTCGCTCTCTGCCTCTATGTCCCTCTTTCTCTCAGTCTCCCTTTGTCTCTCTCTCTGTCTCTCTCTGTTTCTCGCTCTCTCTGTCTGTCTTTCTATCTCTCTTAGTCTCTCTCTGTCTCTCTGCCTCTCTTTGTCTCTTTCTGTCTCTGTCTCTCTCTGTCTCATTCCCTCTGTCTGTCTGTCTCTCTCCCTCTCTGTCTCTCTCCCTCTCTCCTCTCTCTCTCTGTGTCTCTCTCTCCCCCTCACTCTCTCTCTCTGTCTCTCTGTGTGTCTCTCTCCCTCTCAGTCTCTCTCTCTCTCTTGTCTCTCGCCCTCTCACTACCTCTCCCCCTCCCTATCTCTACCTCTCTCTCTGTCTCTCTCCCTCTCTCTCTCTCTCTCTCTCTGCGTGTGTTGCTTTTCTCTGTGTGTTGGTTGCAGTCAGTCTGTGCTCTGCTCGATCAGCTTCTATTGTTCTCTCTCTCTGCCATATTCTGCAGATTCACTGTCTGGCTGGCCGTGAGCAGATGATGTGAAGCACAGTACATTGTAAAGAGCTGGGGATGAATGTGAGTGGCGGTGATGATGCCGGTTCTCTCACTGCTCTCCCTGCTGATGCTGCGGATTGTTTGTTTGATGCGGTACCTGGATCTGGGATGTCCTCGGCGTCCAGACCTGTCTCGTTTCCGTCTCTGTGTTCAGGTCCTCCTGCAATCTGTGCTGGGCTGCTCGGCCCAGTGATACACTGTCGCCCTGCTGGCAGCTACCTCAGCCTGCAGCCTCCTCACTGCTCGCCCAGGGCCTGAGTCAGTGTGTGGGTCAGCTACTGACCAGGGGCCTGAGTCAGTGTGTGGGTCAGTTACTGACCATGGGCCTGAGTCAGTGTGTGGGTCAGTTACTGACCCGGGGCCTGAGTCAGTGTGTGGGTCAGTTACTGACCCGGGGCCTGAGTCAGTGTGTGGGTCAGTTACTGACCATGGGCCTGAGTCAGTGTGTGGGTCAGTAACTGACCATGGGCCTGAGTCAGTGTGTGGGTCAGTAACTGACCATGGGCCTGAGTCAGTGTGTGGGTCAGTAACTGACCATGGGCCTGAGTCAGTGTGTGGGTCAGTTACTGACCCAGGGCCTGAGTCAGTGTGTGGGTCAGTTACTGACCGTGGGTCTGAGTCAGTGTGTGGGTCAGTTACTGACCCAGGTCCTGAGTCAGTGTGTGGGTCAGTTACTGACCCGGGGCCTGAGTCAGTGTGTGGGTCAGTTACTGACCCGGGGCCTGAGTCAGTGTGTGGGTCAGTTACTGACCCGGGGTCTGAGTCAGTGTGTGGGTCAGTTACTGACCATGGTTCTGAGTCAGTGTGTGGGTCAGTTACTGACCCGGGGCCTGAGTCAGTGTGTGGGTCAGTTACTGACCCGGGGCCTCAGTCAGTGTGTGGGTCAGTTACTGACCCGGGGCCTGAGTCAGTGTGTGGGTCAGTTACTGACCATGGGCCTGAGTCAGTGTGTGGGTCAGTTACTGACCCGGGGCCTGAGTCAGTGTGAGGGTCAGTTACTGACCCGTGGCCTGAGTCAGTGTGTGGGTCAGTTACTGACCCGGGGCCTGAGTCAGTGTGTGGGTCAGTTACTGACCCGGGGCCTGAGTCAGTATGTGGGTCAGTTACTGACCATGGGCCTGAGTCAGTGTGTGGGTCAGTTACTGACCCAGGGCCTGAGTCAGTGTGTGGGTCAGTTACTGACCCGGGGTCTGAGTCAGTGTGTGGGTCAGTTACTGACCCGGGACCTGAGTCAGTGTGTGGGTCAGTTACTGACCCGGGGCCTGAGTCAGTGTGTGGGTCAGTTACTGACCATGGGCCTGAGTCAGTGTGTGGGTCAGTTACTGACCCGGGGCCTGAGTCAGTATGTGGGTCAGTTACTGACCATGGGCCTGAGTCAGTGTGTGGGTCAGTTACTGACCAGGGGCCTGAGTCAGTGTGTGGGTCAGTTACTGACCCGGGGTCTGAGTCAGTGTGTGGGTCAGTTACTGACCATGGGCCTGAGTCAGTGTGTGGGTCAGTTACTGACCCGGGGCCTGAGTCAGTATGTGGGTCAGTTACTGACCGTGGGTCTGAGTCAGTGTGTGGGTCAGTTACTGACCGTGGGTCTGAGTCAGTGTGTGGGTCAGTTACTGACCCGGGGTCTGAGTCAGTGTGTGGGTCAGTTACTGACCCGGGACCTGAGTCAGTGTGTGGGTCAGTTACTGACCCGGGGCCTGAGTCAGTGTGTGGGTCAGTTACTGACCCAGGGCCTGAGTCAGTGTGTGGGTCAGTTACTGACCTGGGGCCTGAGTCAGTGTGTGGGTCAGTTACTGACCATGGGCCTGAGTCAGTGTGTGGGTCAGTTACTGACCATGGGCCTGAGTCAGTGTGTGGGTCAGTTACTGACCCGGGGCCTGAGTCAGTGTGTGGGTCAGTTACTGACCATGGGCCTGAGTCAGTGTGTGGGTCAGTTACTGACCCGGGGCCTGAGTCAGTGTGTGGGTCAGTTACTGACCCGGGGCCTGAGTCAGTGTGTGGGTCAGTTACTGACCCGGGGCCTGAGTCAGTGTGTGGGTCAGTTACTGACCCGGGGCCTGAGTCAGTGTGTGGGTCAGTTACTGACCCGGGGCCTGAGTCAGTGTGTGGGTCAGTTACTGACCATGGGCCTGAGTCAGTGTGTGGGTCAGTTACTGACCCGGGGCCTGAGTCAGTGTGTGGGTCAGTTACTGACCATGGGCCTGAGTCAGTGTGTGGGTCAGTTACTGACCCGGGGCCTGAGTCAGTGTGTGGGTCAGTTACTGACCCGGGGCCTGAGTCAGTGTGTGGGTCAGTTACTGACCCGGGGCCTGAGTCAGTGTGTGGGTCAGTTACTGACCATGGGCCTGAGTCAGTGTGTGGGTCAGTTACTGACCCGGGGCCTGAGTCAGTGTGTGGGTCAGTTACTGACCATGGGCCTGAGTCAGTGTGTGGGTCAGTTACTGACCATGGGCCTGAGTCAGTGTGTGGGTCAGTTACTGACCATGGGCCTGAGTCAGTGTGTGGGTCAGTTACTGACCATGGGCCTGAGTCAGTGTGTGGGTCAGTTACTGACCAGGGGCCTGAGTCAGTGTGTGGGTCAGTTACTGACCCGGGGTCTGAGTCAGTGTGTGGGTCAGTTACTGACCATGGGCCTGAGTCAGTGTGTGGGTCAGTTACTGACCCGGGGCCTGAGTCAGTATGTGGGTCAGTTACTGACCGTGGGTCTGAGTCAGTGTGTGGGTCAGTTACTGACCGTGGGTCTGAGTCAGTGTGTGGGTCAGTTACTGACCCGGGGTCTGAGTCAGTGTGTGGGTCAGTTACTGACCCGGGACCTGAGTCAGTGTGTGGGTCAGTTACTGACCCGGGGCCTGAGCCAGTGTGTGGGTCAGTTACTGACCCGGGGCCTGAGTCAGTGTGTGGGTCAGTTACTGACCCGGGGCCTGAGTCAGTGTGTGGGTCAGTTACTGACCATGGGCCTGAGTCAGTGTGTGGGTCAGTTACTGACCCGGGGCCTGAGTCAGTGTGTAGGTCAGTTACTAACCATGGGCCTGAGTCAGTGTGTGGATCAGTTACTGACCCGGGGCCTGAGTCAGTGTGTGGGTCAGTTACTGACCATAGGCCTGAGTCAGTGTGTGGGTCAGTTATTGACCATGGTCCTGAGTCAGTGTGTGGGTCAGTTACTGACCCAGGGCCTGAGTCAGTGTGTGAGTCAGTTACTGACCCGGGGCCTGAGTCAGTGTGTGGCTCAGTTACTGACCATGGGCCTGAGTCAGTGTGTGGGTCAGTTACTGACCATGGGCCTGAGTCAGTGTGTGGGTCAGTTACTGACCCGGGGCCTGAGTCAGTGTGTGGGTCAGTTACTGACCATGGGCCTGAGTCAGTGTGTGGGTCAGTTACTGACCCAGGGCCTGAGTCAGTGTGTGGGTCAGTTACTGACCCGGGGCCTGAGTCAGTGTGTGGGTCAGTTACTGACCCAGGGCCTGAGTCAGTGTGTGGGTCAGTTACTGACCCGGGGCCTGAGTCAGTGTGTGGGTCAGTTACTGACCATGGGCCTGAGTCAGTGTGTGGGTCAGTTACTGACCCAGGGCCTGAGTCAGTGTGTGGGTCAGTTACTGACCATGGTCCTGAGTCAGTGTGTGGGTCTGTTACTGACCAGGGGCCTGAGTCAGTGTGTGGGTCAGTTACTGACCATGGGCCTGAGTCAGTGTGTGGGTCAGTTACTGACCCGGGGCCTGAGTCAGTGTGTGGGTCAGTTACTGACCCGGGTCCTGAGTCAGTGTGTGGGTCAGTTACTTACCCGGGGCCTGAGTCAGTGTGTGGGTCAGTTACTGACCCGGGGCCTGAGTCAGTGTGTGGGTCAATTACTGACCATGGTCCTGAGTCAGTGTGTGGGTCAGTTACTGACCATGGTCCTGAATCAGTGTGTGGGTCAGTTACTGACCATGGTCCTGAGTCAGTGTGTGGGTCAGTTACTGACCATGGTCCTGAGTCAGTGTGTAGGTCAGTTACTGACCATGGTCCTGAGTCAGTGTGTGGGTCAGTTACTGACCCTGGGCCTGAGTCAGTGTGTGGGTCAGTTACTGACCTGGGGCCTGGGTCAGTGTGTGGGTCAGTTACTGACCATGGGCCTGAGTCAGTGTGTGGGTCAGTTACTGACCATGGGCCTGAGTCAGTGTGTGGGTCAGTTACTGACCCGGGGCCTGAGTCAGTGTGTGGATCAGTTACTGACCATGGTCCTGAGTCAGTGTGTGGGTCAGTTACTGACCCGGGGCCTGAGTCAGTGTGTGGGTCAGTTACTGACCATGGGCCTAAGTCAGTGTGTGGGTCAGTTACTGACCATGGGCCTGAGTCAGTGTGTGGGTCAGTTACTGACCCGGGTCCTGAGTCAGTGTGTGGGTCAGTTACTGACCTTGGTCCTGAGTCAGTGTGTGGGTCAGTTACTGACCCGTGGTCTGAGTCAGTGTGTGGGTCAGTTACTGACCCAGGGCCTGAGTCAGTGTGTGGGTCAGTTACTGACCCGGGGCCTGAGTCAGTGTGTGGGTCAGTTACTGACCCGGGGCCTGAGTCAGTGTGTGGGTCAGTTACTGACCCGGGGACTGAGTCAGTGTGTGGGTCAGTTACTGACCATGGTCCTGAGTCAGTGTGTGGGTCAGTTACTGACCCAGGGCCTGAGTCAGTGTGTGGGTCAGTTACTGACCATGGGCCTGAGACAGTGTGAGGGTCAGTTATTGACCCGGGGCCTGAGTCAGAGTGTGGGTGAGTTACTGACCCGGGTCCTGAGTCAGTGCGTGGGTCAGTTACTGACCCGGGGCCTGAGTCAGTGTGTGGGTCAATTACTGACCATGGTCCTGAGTCAGTGTGTGGGTCAGTTACTGACCCGGGGCCTGAGTCAGTGTGTGGGTCAGTTACTGACCATGGGCCTGAGTCAGTGTGTGGGTCAGTTACTGACCCGGGGCCTGAGTCAGTGTGTGGGTCAGTTACTGACCCGGGGCCTGAGTCAGTGTGTGGGTCAGTTACTGACCCAGGGCCTGAGTCAGTGTGTGAGTCAGTTACTGACCCGGGGCCTGAGTCAGTGTGTGGGTCAGTTACTGACCCGGGGCCTGAGTCAGTGTGTGGGTCAATTACTGACCATGGTCCTGAGTCAGTGTGTGGGTCAGTTACTGACCATGGTCCTGAGTCAGTGTGTGGGTCAGTTACTGACCATGGTCCTGAGTCAGTGTGTGGGTCAGTTATTGACCATGGTCCTGAGTCAGTGTGTGGGTCAGTTACTGACCCAGGGCCTGAGTCAGTGTGTGGGTCAGTTACTGACCTGGGGCCTGAGTCAGTGTGTGGGTCAGTTACTGACCATGGGCCTGAGTCAGTGTGTGGGTCAGTTACTGACCTGGGGCCTGAGACAGTGTGTCGATCAGTTACTGACCCAGGGCCTGAGTCAGTGTGTGGCTCAGTTACTGACCATGGTCCTGAGTCAGTGTGTGGGTTAGTTACTGACCATGGGCCTGAGTCAGTGTGTGGGTCAGTTACTGACCCGGGGCCTGAGTCAGTGTGTGGGTCAGTTACTGACCCGGGGCCTGAGTCAGTGTGTGGGTCAGTTACTGACCATGGTCCTGAGTCAGTGTGTGGGTCAGTTACTGACCATGGGCCTGAGTCAGTGTGTGGGTCAGTTACTGACCCGGGGCCTGAGTCAGTGTGTGGGTCAGTTACTGACCATGGGCCTGAGTCAGTGTGTGGGTCAG
This sequence comes from Pristiophorus japonicus, assembly GCF_044704955.1. Taxonomy (NCBI): domain Eukaryota; kingdom Metazoa; phylum Chordata; class Chondrichthyes; family Pristiophoridae; genus Pristiophorus; species Pristiophorus japonicus. Next base: position 596,917 of record NW_027252188.1, on the reverse strand, counting down.
TTACTGACCCGGGGCCTGAGTCAGTGTGTGGGTCAGTTACTGACCATGGGCCTGAGTCAGTGTGTGGGTCAGTTACTGACCCGGGTCCTGAGTCAGTGTGTGGGTCAGTTACTGACCCGGGGCCTGAGTCAGTGTGTGGGTCAGTTACTGACCATGGGCCTGAGTCAGTGTGTGGGTCAGTTACTGACCATGGTCCTGAGTCAGTGTGTGGGTCAGTTACTGACCCGGGTCCTGAGTCAGTGTGTGGGTCAGTTACTGACCTTGGTCCTGAGTCAGTGTGTGGGTCAATTACTGACCTGTGGTCTGAGTCAGTGTGTGGGTCAGTTACTGACCCAGGGCCTGAGTCAGTGTGTGGGTCAGTTACTGACCCGGGGCCTGAGTCAGTGTGTGGGTCAGTTACTGACCCGGGGCCTGAGTCAGTGTGTGGGTCAGTTACTGACCCGGGGGCTGAGTCAGTGTGTGGGTCAGTTACTGACCATGGGCCTGAGTCAGTGTGTGGGTCAGTTACTGACCCGGGGCCTGAGTCAGTGTGTGGGTCAGTTACTGACCATGGGCCTGAGTCAGTGTGTGGGTCAGTTACTGACCCGGGGCCTGAGTCAGTGTGTGGGTCAGTTACTGACCCGGGGCCTGAGTCAGTGTGTGGGTCAGTTACTGACCCAGGGCCTGAGTCAGTGTGTGAGTCAGTTACTGACCCGGGGCCTGAGTCAGTGTGTGGGTCAGTTACTGACCCGGGGCCTGAGTCAGTGTGTGGGTCAATTACTGACCATGGTCCTGAGTCAGTGTGTGGGTCAGTTACTGACCATGGTCCTGAGTCAGTGTGTGGGTCAGTTACTGACCATGGTCCTGAGTCAGTGAGTGGGTCAGTTACTGACAATGGTCCTGAGTCAGTGTGTGGGTCAGTTATTGACCATGGTCCTGAGTCAGTGTGTGGGTCAGTTACTGACCCAGGGCCTGAGTCAGTGTGTGAGTCAGTTACTGACCCGGGGCCTGAGTCAGTGTGTGGCTCAGTTACTGACCATGGGCCTGAGTCAGTGTGTGGGTCAGTTACTGACCATGGGCCTGAGTCAGTGTGTGGGTCAGTTACTGACCCGGGGCCTGAGTCAGTGTGTGGGTCAGTTACTGACCATGGGCCTGAGTCAGTGTGTGGGTCAGTTACTGACCCGGGGCCTGAGTCAGTGTGTGGGTCAGTTACTGACCCGGGGCCTGAGTCAGTGTGTGGGTCAGTTACTGACCCAGGGCCTGAGTCAGTGTGTGAGTCAGTTACTGACCCGAGGCCTGAGTCAGTGTGTGGGTCAGTTACTGACCCGGGGCCTGAGTCAGTGTGTGGGTCAATTACTGACCATGGTCCTGAGTCAGTGTGTGGGTCAGTTACTGACCATGGTCCTAAGTCAGTGTGTGGGTCAGTTACTGACCATGGTCCTGAGTCAGTGAGTGGGTCAGTTACTGACCATGGTCCTGAGTCAGTGTGTGGGTCAGTTATTGACCATGGTCCTGAGTCAGTGTGTGGGTCAGTTACTGACCCAGGGCCTGAGTCAGTGTGTGGGTCAGTTACTGACCTGGGGCCTGAGTCAGTGTGTGGGTCAGTTACTGACCATGGGCCTGAGTCAGTGTGTGGGTCAGTTACTGACCTGGGGCCTGAGACAGTGTGTCGATCAGTTACTGACCCAGGGCCTGAGTCAGTGTGTGGCTCAGTTACTGACCATGGTACTGAGTCAGTGTGTGGGTCAGTTACTTACCATGGGCCTGAGTCAGTGTGTGGGTCAGTTACTGACCCGGGGCCTGAGTCAGTGTGTGGGTCAGTTACTGACCCGGGGCCTGAGTCAGTGTGTGGGTCAGTTACTGACCATGGTCCTGAGTAAGTGTGTGGGTCAGTTACTGACCATGGGCCTGAGTCAGTGTGTGGGTCAGTTACTGACCCGGGGCCTGAGTCAGTGTGTGGGTCAGTTACTGACCATGGTCCTGAGTCAGTGTGTGGGTCAGTTACTGACCCGGGGCCTGAGTCAGTGTGTGGGTCAGTTACTGACCATGGGCCTGAGTCAGTGTGTGGGTCAGTTACTGACCCGGGTCCTGAGTCAGTGTGTGGGTCAGTTACTGACCCGGGGCCTGAGTCAGTGTGTGGGTCAGTTACTGACCATGGGCCTGAGTCAGTGTGTGGGTCAGTTACTGACCATGGTCCTGAGTCAGTGTGTGGGTCAGTTACTGACCCGGGTCCTGAGTCAGTGTGTGGGTCAGTTACTGACCTTGGTCCTGAGTCAGTGTGTGGGTCAATTACTGACCCGTGGTCTGAGTCAGTGTGTGGGTCAGTTACTGACCCAGGGCCTGAGTCAGTGTGTGGGTCAGTTACTGACCCGGGGCCTGAGTCAGTGTGTGGGTCAGTTACTGACCATGGGCCTGAGTCAGTGTGTGGGTCAGTTACTGACCCAGGGCCTGAGTCAGTGTGTGGGTCAGTTACTGACCATGGTCCTGAGTCAGTGTGTGGGTCAGTTACTGACCAGGGGCCTGAGTCAGTGTGTGGGTCAGTTACTGACGATGGGCCTGAGTCAGTGTGTGGGTCAGTTACTGACCCGGGGCCTGAGTCAGTGTGTGGGTCAGTTACTGACCCGGGTCCTGAGTCAGTGTGTGGGTCAGTTACTTACCCGGGGCCTGAGTCAGTGTGTGGGTCAGTTACTGACCCGGGGCCTGAGTCAGTGTGTGGGTCAATTACTGACCATGGTCCTGAGTCAGTGTGTGGGTCAGTTACTGACCAGGGGCCTGAGTCAGTGTGTGGGTCAGTTACTGACGATGGGCCTGAGTCAGTGTGTGGGTCAGTTACTGACCCGGGGCCTGAGTCAGTGTGTGGGTCAGTTACTGACCCGGGTCCTGAGTCAGTGTGTGGGTCAGTTACTTACCCGGGGCCTGAGTCAGTGTGTGGGTCAGTTACTGACCCGGGGCCTGAGTCAGTGTGTGGGTCAATTACTGACCATGGTCCTGAGTCAGTGTGTGGGTCAGTTACTGACCATGGTCCTGAATCAGTGTGTGGGTCAGTTACTGACCATGGTCCTGAGTCAGTGTGTGGGTCAGTTACTGACCATGGTCCTGAGTCAGTGTGTAGGTCAGTTACTGACCATGGTCCTGAGTCAGTGTGTGGGTCAGTTACTGACCCTGGGCCTGAGTCAGTGTGTGGGTCAGTTACTGACCTGGGGCCTGGGTCAGTGTGTGGGTCAGTTACTGACCATGGGCCTGAGTCAGTGTGTGGGTCAGTTACTGACCATGGGCCTGAGTCAGTGTGTGGGTCAGTTACTGACCCGGGGCCTGAGTCAGTGTATGGATCAGTTACTGACCATGGTCCTGAGTCAGTGTGTGGCTCAGTTACTGACCATGGGCCTGAGTTAGTGTGTGGGTCAGTTACTGACCCGGGGCCTGAATCAGTGTGTGGGTCAGTTACTGACCCGGGTCCAGAGTCAGTGTGTGGGTCAGTTACTTACCCGGGGCCTGAGTCTGTGTGTGGGTCAGTTACTGACCCGGGGCCTGAGTCAGTGTGTGGTTCAGTTACTGACCCGGGGCCTGAGTCAGTGTGTGGGTCAGTTACTGACCATGGGCCTGAGTCAGTGTGTGGGTCAGTTACTGACCCGGGGCCTCGGTCAGTGTGTGGGTCAGTTACTGACCCGGGTCCTGAGTCAGTGTGTGGGTCAGTTACTGACCCGGGGCCTGAGTCAGTGTGTGGGTCAGTTACTGACCATGGGCCTGAGTCAGTGTGTGGGTCAGTTACTGACCATGGTCCTGAGTCAGTGTGTGGGTCAGTTACTGACCCGGGTCCTGAGTCAGTGTGTGGGTCAGTTACTGACCTTGGTCCTGAGTCAGTGTGTGGGTCAATTACTGACCTGTGGTCTGAGTCAGTGTGTGGGTCAGTTACTGACCCAGGGCCTGAGTCAGTGTGTGGGTCAGTTACTGACCCGGGGCCTGAGTCAGTGTGTGGGTCAGTTACTGACCCGGGGCCTGAGTCAGTGTGTGGGTCAGTTACTGACCCGGGGCCTGAGTCAGTGTGTGGGTCAGTTACTGACCATGGGCCTGAGTCAGTGTGTGGGTCAGTTACTGACCCGGGGCCTGAGTCAGTGTGTGGGTCAGTTACTGACCATGGGCCTGAGTCAGTGTGTGGGTCAGTTACTGACCCGGGGCCTGAGTCAGTGTGTGGGTCAGTTACTGACCCGGGGCCTGAGTCAGTGTGTGGGTCAGTTACTGACCCAGGGCCTGAGTCAGTGTGTGAGTCAGTTACTGACCCGGGGCCTGAGTCAGTGTGTGGGTCAGTTACTGACCCGGGGCCTGAGTCAGTGTGTGGGTCAATTACTGACCATGGTCCTGAGTCAGTGTGTGGGTCAGTTACTGACCATGGTCCTGAGTCAGTGTGTGGGTCAGTTACTGACCATGGTCCTGAGTCAGTGAGTGGGTCAGTTACTGACAATGGTCCTGAGTCAGTGTGTGGGTCAGTTATTGACCATGGTCCTGAGTCAGTGTGTGGGTCAGTTACTGACCCAGGGCCTGAGTCAGTGTGTGAGTCAGTTACTGACCCGGGGCCTGAGTCAGTGTGTGGCTCAGTTACTGACCATGGGCCTGAGTCAGTGTGTGGGTCAGTTACTGACCATGGGCCTGAGTCAGTGTGTGGGTCAGTTACTGACCCGGGGCCTGAGTCAGTGTGTGGGTCAGTTACTGACCATGGGCCTGAGTCAGTGTGTGGGTCAGTTACTGACCCGGGGCCTGAGTCAGTGTGTGGGTCAGTTACTGACCCGGGGCCTGAGTCAGTGTGTGGGTCAGTTACTGACCCAGGGCCTGAGTCAGTGTGTGAGTCAGTTACTGACCCGGGGCCTGAGTCAGTGTGTGGGTCAGTTACTGACCCGGGGCCTGAGTCAGTGTGTGGGTCAATTACTGACCATGGTCCTGAGTCAGTGTGTGGGTCAGTTACTGACCATGGTCCTAAGTCAGTGTGTGGGTCAGTTACTGACCATGGTCCTGAGTCAGTGAGTGGGTCAGTTACTGACCATGGTCCTGAGTCAGTGTGTGGGTCAGTTATTGACCATGGTCCTGAGTCAGTGTGTGGGTCAGTTACTGACCCAGGGCCTGAGTCAGTGTGTGGGTCAGTTACTGACCTGGGGCCTGAGTCAGTGTGTGGGTCAGTTACTGACCATGGGCCTGAGTCAGTGTGTGGGTCAGTTACTGACCTGGGGCCTGAGACAGTGTGTCGATCAGTTACTGACCCAGGGCCTGAGTCAGTGTGTGGCTCAGTTACTGACCATGGTACTGAGTCAGTGTGTGGGTCAGTTACTTACCATGGGCCTGAGTCAGTGTGTGGGTCAGTTACTGACCCGGGGCCTGAGTCAGTGTGTGGGTCAGTTACTGACCCGGGGCCTGAGTCAGTGTGTGGGTCAGTTACTGACCATGGTCCTGAGTAAGTGTGTGGGTCAGTTACTGACCATGGGCCTGAGTCAGTGTGTGGGTCAGTTACTGACCCGGGGCCTGAGTCAGTGTGTGGGTCAGTTACTGACCATGGTCCTGAGTCAGTGTGTGGGTCAGTTACTGACCCGGGGCCTGAGTCAGTGTGTGGGTCAGTTACTGACCATGGGCCTGAGTCAGTGTGTGGGTCAGTTACTGACCCGGGTCCTGAGTCAGTGTGTGGGTCAGTTACTGACCCGGGGCCTGAGTCAGTGTGTGGGTCAGTTACTGACCATGGGCCTGAGTCAGTGTGTGGGTCAGTTACTGACCATGGTCCTGAGTCAGTGTGTGGGTCAGTTACTGACCCGGGTCCTGAGTCAGTGTGTGGGTCAGTTACTGACCTTGGTCCTGAGTCAGTGTGTGGGTCAATTACTGACCCGTGGTCTGAGTCAGTGTGTGGGTCAGTTACTGACCCAGGGCCTGAGTCAGTGTGTGGGTCAGTTACTGACCCGGAGCCTGAGTCAGTGTGTGGGTCAGTTACTGACCATGGGCCTGAGTCAGTGTGTGGGTCAGTTACTGACCCAGGGCCTGAGTCAGTGTGTGGGTCAGTTACTGACCATGGTCCTGAGTCAGTGTGTGGGTCAGTTACTGATCAGGGGCCTGAGTCAGTGTGTGGGTCAGTTACTGACGATGGGCCTGAGTCAGTGTGTGGGTCAGTTACTGACCCGGGGCCTGAGTCAGTGTGTGGGTCAGTTACTGACCCGGGTCCTGAGTCAGTGTGTGGGTCAGTTACTTACCCGGGGCCTGAGTCAGTGTGTGGGTCAGTTACTGACCCGGGGCCTGAGTCAGTGTGTGGGTCAATTACTGACCATGGTCCTGAGTCAGTGTGTGGGTCAGTTACTGACCATGGTCCTGAATCAGTGTGTGGGTCAGTTACTGACCATGGTCCTGAGTCAGTGTGTGGGTCAGTTACTGACCATGGTCCTGAGTCAGTGTGTAGGTCAGTTACTGACCATGGTCCTGAGTCAGTGTGTGGGTCAGTTACTGACCCTGGGCCTGAGTCAGTGTGTGGGTCAGTTACTGACCTGGGGCCTGGGTCAGTGTGTGGGTCAGTTACTGACCATGGGCCTGAGTCAGTGTGTGGGTCAGTTACTGACCATGGGCCTGAGTCAGTGTGTGGGTCAGTTACTGACCCGGGGCCTGAGTCAGTGTATGGATCAGTTACTGACCATGGTCCTGAGTCAGTGTGTGGCTCAGTTACTGACCATGGGCCTGAGTTAGTGTGTGGGTCAGTTACTGACCCGGGGCCTGAATCAGTGTGTGGGTCAGTTACTGACCCGGGTCCAGAGTCAGTGTGTGGGTCAGTTACTTACCCGGGGCCTGAGTCTGTGTGTGGGTCAGTTACTGACCCGGGGCCTGAGTCAGTGTGTGGTTCAGTTACTGACCCGGGGCCTGAGTCAGTGTGTGGGTCAGTTACTGACCATGGGCCTGAGTCAGTGAGTGGGTCAGTTACTGACCCGGGGCCTGAGTCAGTGTGTGGGTCAGTTACTGACCCGGGGCCTGAGTCAGTGTGTGGGTCAGTTACTGACCCGGGGCCTGAGTCAGTGTGTGGGTCAGTTACTGACCATGGGCCTGAGTCAGTGTGTGGGTCAGTTACTGACCCGGGGCCTCGGTCAGTGTGTGGGTCAGTTACCGACCCAGGGCCTGAGTCAGTGTGTGGGTCAGTTACTGACCTGGGGACTGAGTCAGTGTGTGGGTCAGTTACTGACCATGGGCCTGAGTCAGTGTGTGGGTCAGTTACTGACCCGGGGCCTGAGTCAGTGTGTGGGTCAGTTACTGACCCGGGGCCTGAGTCAGTGTGTGGGTCAGTTACTGACCATGGGCCTCGGTCAGTGTGTGGCTCAGTTACTGACCATGGGCCTGAGTCAGTGTGTGGGTCAGTTACTGACCAGGGGCCTGAGTCAGTGTGTGGGTCAGTTACTGACCCGGGGCCTGAGTCAGTGTGTGGGTCAGTTACTGACCCGGGGTCTGAGTCAGTGTGTCGTCAGATACTGAACCGGGGCCTGAGTCAGTGTGTGGGTCAGTTACTGACCCGGGGCCTGAGTTAATGTGTGGGTCAGTTTCTGACCCCGGGTCTGAGTCAGTGTGTGGGTCAGTTACTGACCTGGGGCCTGAGTCAGTGTGTGGGTCAGTTACTGACCCGGGGCCTGAGTCAGTGTGTGGGTCAGTTACTGACCCGGGGCCTGAGTCAGTGTGTGGGTCAGTTACTGACCGTGGGCCTGAGTCAGTGTGTGGGTCAGTTACTGACCCGGGGCCTGAGTCAGTGTATACGTCAGTTACTGACCCGGGGCCTGAGTCAGTGTGTGGGTCAGTTACTGACCCGGGGCCTGAGTCAGTGCGTGGGTCAGTTACTGACCCGGGGCCGGAGTCAGTGTGTGGGTCAGTTACTGACACGGGGTCTGAGTCAGTGTGTGGGTCAGTTACTGACCATGGTCCTGAGTCAGTGTGTGGGTCAGTTATTGACCATGGTCCTGAGTCAGTGTGTGGGTCAGTTACTGACCCAGGGCCTGAGTCAGTGTGTGGGTCAGTTACTGACCTGGGGCCTGAGTCAGTGTGTGGGTCAGTTACTGACCATGGGCCTGAGTCAGTGTGTGGGTCAGTTACTGACCTGGGGCCTGAGACAGTGTGTCGATCAGTTACTGACCCAGGGCCTGAGTCAGTGTGTGGCTCAGTTACTGACCATGGTCCTGAGTCAGTGTGTGGGTCAGTTACTGACCATGGGCCTGAGTCAGTGTGTGGGTCAGTTACTGACCCGGGGCCTGAGTCAGTGTGTGGGTCAGTTACTGACCCGGGGCCTGAGTCAGTGTGTGGGTCAGTTACTGACCATGGTCCTGAGTCAGTGTGTGGGTCAGTTACTGACCATGGGCCTGAGTCAGTGTGTGGGTCAGTTACTGACCCGGGGCCTGAGTCAGTGTGTGGGTCAGTTACTGACCATGGGCCTGAGTCAGTGTGTGGGTCAGTTACTGACCCGGGGCCTGAGTCAGTGTGTGGGTCAGTTACTGACCATGGGCCTGAGTCAGTGTGTGGGTCAGTTACTGACCCGGGTCCTGAGTCAGTGTGTGGGTCAGTTACTGACCCGGGGCCTGAGTCAGTGTGTGGGTCAGTTACTGACCATGGGCCTGAGTCAGTGTGTGGGTCAGTTACTGACCATGGTCCTGAGTCAGTGTGTGGGTCAGTTACTGACCCGGGTCCTGAGTCAGTGTGTGGGTCAGTTACTGACCTTGGTCCTGAGTCAGTGTGTGGGTCAATTACTGACCTGTGGTCTGAGTCAGTGTGTGGGTCAGTTACTGACCCAGGGCCTGAGTCAGTGTGTGGGTCAGTTACTGACCCGGGGCCTGAGTCAGTGTGTGGGTCAGTTACTGACCCGGGGCCTGAGTCAGTGTGTGGGTCAGTTACTGACCCGGGGCCTGAGTCAGTGTGTGGGTCAGTTACTGACCATGGGCCTGAGTCAGTGTGTGGGTCAGTTACTGACCCGGGGCCTGAGTCAGTGTGTGGGTCAGTTACTGACCATGGGCCTGAGTCAGTGTGTGGGTCAGTTACTGACCCGGGGCCTGAGTCAGTGTGTGGGTCAGTTACTGACCCGGGGCCTGAGTCAGTGTGTGGGTCAGTTACTGACCCAGGGCCTGAGTCAGTGTGTGAGTCAGTTACTGACCCGGGGCCTGAGTCAGTGTGTGGGTCAGTTACTGACCCGGGGCCTGAGTCAGTGTGTGGGTCAATTACTGACCATGGTCCTGAGTCAGTGTGTGGGTCAGTTACTGACCATGGTCCTGAGTCAGTGTGTGGGTCAGTTACTGACCATGGTCCTGAGTCAGTGAGTGGGTCAGTTACTGACAATGGTCCTGAGTCAGTGTGTGGGTCAGTTATTGACCATGGTCCTGAGTCAGTGTGTGGGTCAGTTACTGACCCAGGGCCTGAGTCAGTGTGTGAGTCAGTTACTGACCCGGGGCCTGAGTCAGTGTGTGGGTCAGTTACTGACCATGGGCCTGAGTCAGTGTGTGGGTCAGTTACTGACCATGGGCCTGAGTCAGTGTGTGGGTCAGTTACTGACCCGGGGCCTGAGTCAGTGTGTGGGTCAGTTACTGACCATGGGCCTGAGTCAGTGTGTGGGTCAGTTACTGACCCGGGGCCTGAGTCAGTGTGTGGGTCAGTTACTGACCCGGGGCCTGAGTCAGTGTGTGGGTCAGTTACTGACCCAGGGCCTGAGTCAGTGTGTGAGTCAGTTACTGACCCGGGGCCTGAGTCAGTGTGTGGGTCAGTTACTGACCCAGGGCCTGAGTCAGTGTGTGGGTTAATTACTGACCATGGTCCTGAGTCAGTGTGTGGGTCAGTTACTGACCATGGTCCTAAGTCAGTGTGTGGGTCAGTTACTGACCATGGTCCTGAGTCAGTGAGTGGGTCAGTTACTGACCATGGTCCTGAGTCAGTGTGTGGGTCAGTTAATGACCATGGTCCTGAGTCAGTGTGTGGGTCAGTTACTGACCCAGGGCCTGAGTCAGTGTGTGGGTCAGTTACTGACCTGGGGCCTGAGTCAGTGTGTGGGTCAGTTACTGACCATGGGCCTGAGTCAGTGTGTGGGTCAGTTACTGACCTGGGGCCTGAGACAGTGTGTCGATCAGTTACTGACCCAGGGCCTGAGTCAGTGTGTGGCTCAGTTACTGACCATGGTACTGAGTCAGTGTGTGGGTCAGTTACTTACCATGGGCCTGAGTCAGTGTGTGGGTCAGTTACTGACCCGGGGCCTGAGTCAGTGTGTGGGTCAGTTACTGACCCGGGGCCTGAGTCAGTGTGTGGGTCAGTTACTGACCATGGTCCTGAGTAAGTGTGTGGGTCAGTTACTGACCATGGGCCTGAGTCAGTGTGTGGGTCAGTTACTGACCCGGGGCCTGAGTCAGTGTGTGGGTCAGTTACTGACCATGGTCCTGAGTCAGTGTGTGGGTCAGTTACTGACCCGGGGCCTGAGTCAGTGTGTGGGTCAGTTACTGACCATGGGCCTGAGTCAGTGTGTGGGTCAGTTACTGACCCGGGTCCTGAGTCAGTGTGTGGGTCAGTTACTGACCCGGGGCCTGAGTCAGTGTGTGGGTCAGTTACTGACCATGGGCCTGAGTCAGTGTGTGGGTCAGTTACTGACCATGGTCCTGAGTCAGTGTGTGGGTCAGTTACTGACCCGGGTCCTGAGTCAGTGTGTGGGTCAGTTACTGACCTTGGTCCTGAGTCAGTGTGTGGGTCAATTACTGACCCGTGGTCTGAGTCAGTGTGTGGGTCAGTTACTGACCCAGGGCCTGAGTCAGTGTGTGGGTCAGTTACTGACCCGGGGCCTGAGTCAGTGTGTGGGTCAGTTACTGACCATGGGCCTGAGTCAGTGTGTGGGTCAGTTACTGACCCAGGGCCTGAGTCAGTGTGTGGGTCAGTTACTGACCATGGTCCTGAGTCAGTGTGTGGGTCAGTTACTGACCAGGGGCCTGAGTCAGTGTGTGGGTCAGTTACTGACGATGGGCCTGAGTCAGTGTGTGGGTCAGTTACTGACCCGGGGCCTGAGTCAGTGTGTGGGTCAGTTACTGACCCGGGTCCTGAGTCAGTGTGTGGGTCAGTTACTTACCCGGGGCCTGAGTCAGTGTGTGGGTCAGTTACTGACCCGGGGCCTGAGTCAGTGTGTGGGTCAATTACTGACCATGGTCCTGAGTCAGTGTGTGGGTCAGTTACTGACCATGGTCCTGAATCAGTGTGTGGGTCAGTTACTGACCATGGTCCTGAGTCAGTGTGTGGGTCAGTTACTGACCATGGGCCTCGGTCAGTGTGTGGCTCAGTTACTGACCATGGGCCTGAGTCAGTGTGTGGGTCAGTTACTGACCAGGGGCCTGAGTCAGTGTGTGGGTCAGTTACTGACCCGGGGCCTGAGTCAGTGTGTGGGTCAGTTACTGACCCGGGGTCTGAGTCAGTGTGTCGTCAGTTACTGAACCGGGGCCTGAGTCAGTGTGTGGGTCAGTTACTGACCCGGGGCCTGAGTTAATGTGTGGGTCAGTTTCTGACCCCGGGTCTGAGTCAGTGTGTGGGTCAGTTACTGACCTGGGGCCTGAGTCAGTGTGTGGGTCAGTTACTGACCCGGGGCCTGAGTCAGTGTGTGGGTCAGTTACTGACCCGGGGCCTGAGTCAGTGTGTGGGTCAGTTACTGACCGTGGGCCTGAGTCAGTGTGTGGGTCAGTTACTGACCCGGGGCCTGAGTCAGTGTATACGTCAGTTACTGACCCGGGGCCTGAGTCAGTGTGTGGGTCAGTTACTGACCCGGGGCCTGAGTCAGTGCGTGGGTCAGTTACTGACCCGGGGCCGGAGTCAGTGTGTGGGTCAGTTACTGACACGGGGTCTGAGTCAGTGTGTGGGTCAGTTACTGACCATGGTCCTGAGTCAGTGTGTGGGTCAGTTATTGACCATGGTCCTGAGTCAGTGTGTGGGTCAGTTACTGACCCAGGGCCTGAGTCAGTGTGTGGGTCAGTTACTGACCTGGGGCCTGAGTCAGTGTGTGGGTCAGTTACTGACCATGGGCCTGAGTCAGTGTGTGGGTCAGTTACTGACCTGGGGCCTGAGACAGTGTGTCGATCAGTTACTGACCCAGGGCCTGAGTCAGTGTGTGGCTCAGTTACTGACCATGGTCCTGAGTCAGTGTGTGGGTCAGTTACTGACCATGGGCCTGAGTCAGTGTGTGGGTCAGTTACTGACCCGGGGCCTGAGTCAGTGTGTGGGTCAGTTACTGACCCGGGGCCTGAGTCAGTGTGTGGGTCAGTTACTGACCATGGTCCTGAGTCAGTGTGTGGGTCAGTTACTGACCATGGGCCTGAGTCAGTGTGTGGGTCAGTTACTGACCCGGGGCCTGAGTCAGTGTGTGGGTCAGTTACTGACCATGGGCCTGAGTCAGTGTGTGGGTCAGTTACTGACCCGGGGCCTGAGTCAGTGTGTGGGTCAGTTACTGACCATGGGCCTGAGTCAGTGTGTGGGTCAGTTACTGACCCGGGTCCTGAGTCAGTGTGTGGGTCAGTTACTGACCCGGGGCCTGAGTCAGTGTGTGGGTCAGTTACTGACCATGGGCCTGAGTCAGTGTGTGGGTCAGTTACTGACCATGGTCCTGAGTCAGTGTGTGGGTCAGTTACTGACCCGGGTCCTGAGTCAGTGTGTGGGTCAGTTACTGACCTTGGTCCTGAGTCAGTGTGTGGGTCAATTACTGACCTGTGGTCTGAGTCAGTGTGTGGGTCAGTTACTGACCCAGGGCCTGAGTCAGTGTGTGGGTCAGTTACTGACCCGGGGCCTGAGTCAGTGTGTGGGTCAGTTACTGACCCGGGGCCTGAGTCAGTGTGTGGGTCAGTTACTGACCCGGGGCCTGAGTCAGTGTGTGGGTCAGTTACTGACCATGGGCCTGAGTCAGTGTGTGGGTCAGTTACTGACCCGGGGCCTGAGTCAGTGTGTGGGTCAGTTACTGACCATGGGCCTGAGTCAGTGTGTGGGTCAGTTACTGACCCGGGGCCTGAGTCAGTGTGTGGGTCAGTTACTGACCCGGGGCCTGAGTCAGTGTGTGGGTCAGTTACTGACCCAGGGCCTGAGTCAGTGTGTGAGTCAGTTACTGACCCGGGGCCTGAGTCAGTGTGTGGGTCAGTTACTGACCCGGGGCCTGAGTCAGTGTGTGGGTCAATTACTGACCATGGTCCTGAGTCAGTGTGTGGGTCAGTTACTGACCATGGTCCTGAGTCAGTGTGTGGGTCAGTTACTGACCATGGTCCTGAGTCAGTGAGTGGGTCAGTTACTGACAATGGTCCTGAGTCAGTGTGTGGGTCAGTTATTGACCATGGTCCTGAGTCAGTGTGTGGGTCAGTTACTGACCCAGGGCCTGAGTCAGTGTGTGAGTCAGTTACTGACCCGGGGCCTGAGTCAGTGTGTGGGTCAGTTACTGACCATGGGCCTGAGTCAGTGTGTGGGTCAGTTACTGACCATGGGCCTGAGTCAGTGTGTGGGTCAGTTACTGACCCGGGGCCTGAGTCAGTGTGTGGGTCAGTTACTGACCATGGGCCTGAGTCAGTGTGTGGGTCAGTTACTGACCCGGGGCCTGAGTCAGTGTGTGGGTCAGTTACTGACCCGGGGCCTGAGTCAGTGTGTGGGTCAGTTACTGACCCAGGGCCTGAGTCAGTGTGTGAGTCAGTTACTGACCCGGGGCCTGAGTCAGTGTGTGGGTCAGTTACTGACCCAGGGCCTGAGTCAGTGTGTGGGTTAATTACTGACCATGGTCCTGAGTCAGTGTGTGGGTCAGTTACTGACCATGGTCCTAAGTCAGTGTGTGGGTCAGCTACTGACCATGGTCCTGAGTCAGTGAGTGGGTCAGTTACTGACCATGGTCCTGAGTCAGTGTGTGGGTCAGTTAATGACCATGGTCCTGAGTCAGTGTGTGGGTCAGTTACTGACCCAGGGCCTGAGTCAGTGTGTGGGTCAGTTACTGACCTGGGGCCTGAGTCAGTGTGTGGGTCAGTTACTGACCATGGGCCTGAGTCAGTGTGTGGGTCAGTTACTGACCTGGGGCCTGAGACAGTGTGTCGATCAGTTACTGACCCAGGGCCTGAGTCAGTGTGTGGCTCAGTTACTGACCATGGTACTGAGTCAGTGTGTGGGTCAGTTACTTACCATGGGCCTGAGTCAGTGTGTGGGTCAGTTACTGACCCGGGGCCTGAGTCAGTGTGTGGGTCAGTTACTGACCCGGGGCCTGAGTCAGTGTGTGGGTCAGTTACTGACCATGGTCCTGAGTAAGTGTGTGGGTCAGTTACTGACCATGGGCCTGAGTCAGTGTGTGGGTCAGTTACTGACCCGGGGCCTGAGTCAGTGTGTGGGTCAGTTACTGACCATGGTCCTGAGTCAGTGTGTGGGTCAGTTACTGACCCGGGGCCTGAGTCAGTGTGTGGGTCAGTTACTGACCATGGGCCTGAGTCAGTGTGTGGGTCAGTTACTGACCCGGGTCCTGAGTCAGTGTGTGGGTCAGTTACTGACCCGGGGCCTGAGTCAGTGTGTGGGTCAGTTACTGACCATGGGCCTGAGTCAGTGTGTGGGTCAGTTACTGACCATGGTCCTGAGTCAGTGTGTGGGTCAGTTACTGACCCGGGTCCTGAGTCAGTGTGTGGGTCAGTTACTGACCTTGGTCCTGAGTCAGTGTGTGGGTCAATTACTGACCCGTGGTCTGAGTCAGTGTGTGGGTCAGTTACTGACCCAGGGCCTGAGTCAGTGTGTGGGTCAGTTACTGACCCGGGGCCTGAGTCAGTGTGTGGGTCAGTTACTGACCATGGGCCTGAGTCAGTGTGTGGGTCAGTTACTGACCCAGGGCCTGAGTCAGTGTGTGGGTCAGTTACTGACCATGGTCCTGAGTCAGTGTGTGGGTCAGTTACTGACCAGGGGCCTGAGTCAGTGTGTGGGTCAGTTACTGACGATGGGCCTGAGTCAGTGTGTGGGTCAGTTACTGACCCGGGGCCTGAGTCAGTGTGTGGGTCAGTTACTGACCCGGGTCCTGAGTCAGTGTGTGGGTCAGTTACTTACCCGGGGCCTGAGTCAGTGTGTGGGTCAGTTACTGACCCGGGGCCTGAGTCAGTGTGTGGGTCAATTACTGACCATGGTCCTGAGTCAGTGTGTGGGTCAGTTACTGACCATGGTCCTGAATCAGTGTGTGGGTCAGTTACTGACCATGGTCCTGAGTCAGTGTGTGGGTCAGTTACTGACCATGGTCCTGAGTCAGTGTGTAGGTCAGTTACTGACCATGGTCCTGAGTCAGTGTGTGGGTCAGTTACTGACCCTGGGCCTGAGTCAGTGTGTGGGTCAGTTACTGACCTGGGGCCTGGGTCAGTGTGTGGGTCAGTTACTGACCATGGGCCTGAGTCAGTGTGTGGGTCAGTTACTGACCATGGGCCTGAGTCAGTGTGTGGGTCAGTTACTGACCCGGGGCCTGAGTCAGTGTATGGATCAGTTACTGACCATGGTCCTGAGTCAGTGTGTGGCTCAGTTACTGACCATGGGCCTGAGTTAGTGTGTGGGTCAGTTACTGACCCGGGGCCTGAATCAGTGTGTGGGTCAGTTACTGTCCCGGGTCCAGAGTCAGTGTGTGGGTCAGTTACTTACCCGGGGCCTGAGTCTGTGTGTGGGTCAGTTACTGACCCGGGGCCTGAGTCAGTGTGTGGTTCAGTTACTGACCCGGGGCCTGAGTCAGTGTGTGGGTCAGTTACTGACCATGGGCCTGAGTCAGTGAGTGGGTCAGTTACTGACCCGGGGCCTGAGTCAGTGTGTGGGTCAGTTACTGACCCGGGGCCTGAGTCAGTGTGTGGGTCAGTTACTGACCCGGGGCCTGAGTCAGTGTGTGGGTCAGTTACTGACCATGGGCCTGAGTCAGTGTGTGGGTCAGTTACTGACCCGGGGCCTCGGTCAGTGTGTGGGTCAGTTACCGACCCAGGGCCTGAGTCAGTGTGTGGGTCAGTTACTGACCATGGGCCTGAGTCAGTGTGTGGGTCAGTTACTGACCCGGGGCCTGAGTCAGTGTGTGGGTCAGTTACTGACCATGGGCCTGAGTCAGTGTGTGGGTCAGTTACTGACCCGGGTCCTGAGTCAGTGTGTGGGTCAGTTACTGACCCGGGGCCTGAGTCAGTGTGTGGGTCAGTTACTGACCATGGGCCTGAGTCAGTGTGTGGGTCAGTTACTGACCATGGTCCTGAGTCAGTGTGTGGGTCAGTTACTGACCCGGGTCCTGAGTCAGTGTGTGGGTCAGTTACTGACCTTGGTCCTGAGTCAGTGTGTGGGTCAATTACTGACCTGTGGTCTGAGTCAGTGTGTGGGTCAGTTACTGACCCAGGGCCTGAGTCAGTGTGTGGGTCAGTTACTGACCCGGGGCCTGAGTCAGTGTGTGGGTCAGTTACTGACCCGGGGCCTGAGTCAGTGTGTGGGTCAGTTACTGACCCGGGGCCTGAGTCAGTGTGTGGGTCAGTTACTGACCATGGGCCTGAGTCAGTGTGTGGGTCAGTTACTGACCCGGGGCCTGAGTCAGTGTGTGGGTCAGTTACTGACCATGGGCCTGAGTCAGTGTGTGGGTCAGTTACTGACCCGGGGCCTGAGTCAGTGTGTGGGTCAGTTACTGACCCGGGGCCTGAGTCAGTGTGTGGGTCAGTTACTGACCCAGGGCCTGAGTCAGTGTGTGAGTCAGTTACTGACCCGGGGCCTGAGTCAGTGTGTGGGTCAGTTACTGACCCGGGGCCTGAGTCAGTGTGTGGGTCAGTTACTGACCGTGGGCCTGAGTCAGTGTGTGGGTCAGTTACTGACCCGGGGCCTGAGTCAGTGTATACGTCAGTTACTGACCCGGGGCCTGAGTCAGTGTGTGGGTCAGTTACTGACCCGGGGCCTGAGTCAGTGCGTGGGTCAGTTACTGACCCGGGGCCGGAGTCAGTGTGTGGGTCAGTTACTGACACGGGGTCTGAGTCAGTGTGTGGGTCAGTTACTGACCCGGGGCCTGAGTCAGTGTGTGGGTCAGTTACTGACCATGGGCCTGAGTCAGTGTGTGGGTCAGTTACTGACCCGGGGCCTGAGTCAGTGTGTGGGTCAGTTACTGACCCAGGGCCTGAGTCAGTGTGTGGGTCAGTTACTGACCATGGACCTGAGTCAGTGTGTGGGTCAGTTACTGACCCGGGGCCTGAGTCAGTGTGTGGGTCAGTTACTGACCATGGGCCTCGGTCAGTGTGAGGGTCAGTTACTGACCCGGGGCCTGAGTCAGTGTGTGGGTCAGTTACTGACCTGGGGCCTGAGTCAGTGTGTGGGTCAGTTACTGACTCGGGGCCTGAGTCAGTGTGTGGGTCAGTTACTGACCATGGGCCTCGGTCAGTGTGTGGCTCAGTTACTGACCATGGGCCTGAGTCAGTGTGTGGGTCAGTTACTGACCAGGGGCCTGAGTCAGTGTGTGGGTCAGTTACTGACCCGGGGCCTGAGTCAGTGTGTGGGTCAGTTACTGACCCGGGGTCTGAGTCAGTGTGTGGGTCAGTTACTGACCCGGGGCCTGAGTCAGTGTGTGGGTCAGTTACTGACCCGGGGCCTGAGTTAATGTGTGCGTCAGTTTCTGACCCGGGGTCTGAGTCAGTGTGTGGGTCAGTTACTGACCTGGGGCCTGAGTCAGTGTGTGGGTCAGTTACTGACCCGGGGCCTGAGTCAGTATGTGGGTCAGTTACTGACCCGGGGCCTGAGTCAGTGTGTGGGTCAGTTACTGACCCGTGACCAGAGTCAGTGTGTGGGTCAGTTACTGACACGGGGCCTGAGTCAGTGTGTGGGTCAGTTACTGACCGTGGGCCTGAGTCAGTGTGTGGGTCAGTTACTGACCCGGGGCCTGAGTCAGTGTGTGGGTCAGTTACTGACCCAGGGCCTGAGTCAGTGTGTGGGTCAGTTACTGACCGTGGGCCTGAGTCAGTGTGTGGGTCAGTTACTGACCCGGGGCCTGAGCCAGTGTGTGGTTCAGTTACTGACCCGGGGCCTGAGTCAGTATGTGGGTCAGTTACTGACCCGGGGCCTGAGTCAGTGTGTGGGTCAGTTACTGACCCGGGGCCTGAGTCAGTGTGTGGGTCAGTTACTGACCATGGGCCTGAGTCAGTGTGTGGGTCAGTTACTGACCCGGGGCCTGAGTCAGTGTGTGGGTCAGTTACTGACCATGGGCCTGAGTCAGAGTGTGGGTCAGTTACTGACCCGGGGCCTGAGTCAGTGTGTGGGTCAGTTACTGACCATGGGCCTGAGTCAGTGTGAGGGTCAGTTACTGACCCGGGGCCTGAGTCAGTGTGTGGGTCAGTTACTGACCCGGGGCCTGAGTCAGTGTGTGTGTCAGTAATTGACCTGGGGCCAGAGTCAGTGTGTGGGTCAGTTACTGACCCGGGGCCAGAGTCAGTGTGTGGGTCAGTTACTGACCATGGGTCTGAGTCAGTGTGTGGGTCAGTTACTGACCCGGGGCCTGAGTCAGTGTGTGTGTCAGTAATTGACCCGGGGCCAGAGTCAGTGTGTGGGTCAGTTACTGACCTGGGGCCTGAGTCAGTGTGTGGGACAGTTACTGACCATGGGCCTGAGTCAGTGTGTGGGTCAGTTACTGACCCGGGGCCTGAGTCAGTGTGTGGGTCAGTTACTGACCATGGGCCTGAGTCAGTGTGTGGGTCAGTTACTGACCCGGGGCCTGAGTCAGTGTGTGGGTCAGTTACTGACCATGGGCCTGAGTCAGTGTGTGGGTCAGTTACTGACCCGGGGCCTGAGTCAGTGTGTGGGTCAGTTACTGACCCGGGGCCTGAGTCAGTGTGTGGGTCAGTTACTGACCATGGTCCTGAGTCAGTGTGTGGGTCAGTTACTGACCCGGGGCCTGAGTCAGTGTGTGGGTCAGTTACTGACCATGGTCCTGAGTCAGTGTGTGGGTCAGTTACTGACCCGGGTCCTGAGTCAGTATGTGGGTCAGTTACTGACCCGGGGCCTGAGGCAGTGTGTGGGTCAGTTACTGACCTGGGGTCTGAGTCAGTGTGTGGGTCAGTTACTGACCCGGGGCCTGAGTCAGTGTGTGGGTCAGTTACTGACCCAGGGTCTGAGTCAGTGTGTGGGTCAGTTACTGACCATGGTCCTGAGTCAGTGTGTGGTCAGTTACTGACCCGGGGCCTGAGTCAGTGTGTGGGTCAGTTGCTGACCCGGGGCCTGAGTCAGTGTGTGGGTCAGTTACTGACCCGGGGCCTGGGTCAGTGTGTGGGTCAGTTACTGACCATGGGCCTGAGTCAGTGTGTGGGTCAGTTACTGACCCGGTGCCTGAGTCAGTATGTGGGTCAGTTACTGACCCAGGGCCTGAGTCAGTGTGTGGGTCAGTTACTGACCCGGGGCCTGAGTCTGTGTGTGGGTCAGTTACTGACCATGGGCCTGAGTCAGTGTGTGGGTCAGTCACTGACCCGGGGTCTGAGTCAGTGTGTGGGTCAGTTACTGACCCGGGGTCTGAGTCAGTGTGTGGGTCAGTTACTGACCATGGGCCTGAGTCAGTGTGTGGGTCAATTACTGACCCGGGGCCTGAGTCAGTGTGTGGGTCAGTTACTGACCCGGGGCCTGAGTCAGTGTGTGGGTCAGTTACTGACCATGGGCCTGAGTCAGTGTGTGGGTCAGTTACTGACCATGGGCCTCGGTCAGTGTGAGGGTCAGTTACTGACCCGGGGCCTGAGTCAGTGTGTGGGTCAGTTACTGACCCGGGGCCAGAGTCAGTGTGTTGGGCAGTTACTGACCATGGGCCTCGGTCAGTGTGAGGGTCAGTTACTGACCCGGGGCCTGAGTCAGTGTGTGGGTCAGTTACTGACCCGGGGCCTGAGTCAGTGTGTGGGTCAGTTACTGACCCGGGGCCAGAGTCAGTGTGTGAGTCAGTTACTGACCCGGGGCCTGAGTCAGTGTGTGGGTCAGTTACTGACCATGGGCCTGAGTCAGTGTGTGGGTCAGTTACTGACCATGGGCCTGAGTCAGTGTGTGGCTCAGTTGCTGACCATGGGCCTGAGTCAGTGTGTGGGTCAGTTACTGACCGTGGGCCTGAGTCAGTGTGTGGGTCAGTTATTGATCCCGGGCCTGAGTCAGTGTGTGGGTCAGTTACTGACCCGGCGCCTGAGTCAGTGTATGGGTCAGTTACTGACCCGGGGCCTGAGTCAGTGTGTGGGTCAGTTACTGACCCGAGGCCTGAGTCAGTGTGTGGGTCAGTTACTGACCCGGGGCCTGAGTCAGTGTGTGGGTCAGTTACTGACCTGGGGCCTGAGTCAGTGTGTGGGTCAGTTACTGACCCGGGGCCTGAGTCAGTGTGTGGGTCCAAGGCCTGACATCCTTCGTACCTGCGGTGCCCAGAATCGAAGACAATATTGCAGCAGTGGCCTAACCAGTTTTTGATAACATTTAGCATCACTTCCTTGCTTTTGCACCCTCTGCCTGTATTTATAAAGCCCAGATCCCCTGTGCTTTTTAACAGCCTTCTTGACTTGTCCTACTACTTCAAAGATTTGTGTACGTTTTCCCCCGGGTCTCTCTGTACGTGCACACCCTTTAGAATTGTACCATTTAGCTTCTATCGCCTCTCCCAAATGCATCACTTCACACTTCTCTGCGTTAAATTTCATCTGCTGTGTGCCTGCCCATTCCACCAGCCTGTCTTTGTCCTCCTGAAGTCTCTTACTTTCCTCCTCAGTGTTTACTACTTTTCCAAGTTTCATGTTATCTGCAAACTTTGAAATGATGCCCTGTATACCCAAGTCCAGGCCATTAATATATATCAAAAAGAGCAGAGATCCCAGTACCGACCCCTGGGGAACATCAGGCCTCCCTCCAGTCCGAAAAACAACCGTTCACCACTTAAAGAAATCTGGAATAAAATATTTTAGTAATGGTGACCGGCTTGTCGTAAAAACCCACCTGGTTCACTGATGTCCTTTAGGGAAGGAAATCTGCTGCCCTTACCCAGTCTGGCCGATATGTGACTCCAGACCCACAGCAATGTGGTTGACTCTTAACTGCCCTCTGAAATGGCCCAGCGAGACACTCAGTTGTTACAAACCATTACAAAAATGTATAATAAAAATAAAACCGGACGGACCATCCGGCATTGACCTCGGCACCAGCTTCGGACATGACAACGGCACACCCAGCCCAGTCAACCCGGCAAAGTCCTCCTCACCAACATCTGGGGACTTGTGCCAATATTGGGAGAGCTATTCCACAGACTGGTCAAGCAACAGCCTGACGTAGTCATACTCTCAGAATTATACCTTTCCCAATGTCCCAGACTCCTCCATCACCATCTCTGGGTATGTCCTGACCCACCAGGGGTGGTGGCTCAGTGGTGTACAGTCGGGAGGGAGTAGCCCTGGGAGTCCTCAACATTGAGTCCAGACCCCATGAAGTCTCAGGGGTGAGGGCCATGGAGGGATTTGTAAGCAAGGATGAAAATTTTGAAATCGAGGCGTTGCTTAACTGGAAGCCAATGTAGGTCAGCTAGCACAGGGGTGATGGGTGAACGGGACTTGGTGCGAGTTAGGACATGGGCAGCGAGCACAGGGGCTGATGGGTGAGCGGGACTTGGTGCGAGTTAGGACACGGGGCAGCGAGCACAGGGGGTGGTGGGTGAGTGGGACTTGGTGCGAGTTAGGACACGGGGCAGTGAGCACAGGGGGTGATGGGTGAGTGGGACTGGGTGTGAGTTAGGACACGGGGTCAGTGAGCACAGGGGGTGGTGGGTGAGTGGGACTGGGTGCGGGTTCGGACACGGGGCAGCGAGCACAGGGGGTGATGGGTGAGTGGGACTGGGTGTGAGTTAGGACACGGGGCAGTGAGCACAGGGGGTGGTGGGTGAGTGGGACTTGGTGCGAGTTCGGACACGGGGCAGTGAGCACAGGGGTGATGGGTGAGCGGGACTTGGTGCGAGTTCGGACACGGGGCAGTGAGCACAGGGGGTGATGGGTGAGCGGGACTCGGTGTGAGTTAGGACACGGGGCAGTGAGCACAGGGGGTGATGGGTGAGCGGGACTCGGTGTGAGTTAGGACACGGGGCAGTGAGCACAGGGGGTGATGGGTGAGCGGGACTCGGTGTGAGTTAGGACACGGGGTCAGTGAGCGCAGGGGGTGATGGGTGAGTGGGACTGGGTGTGAGTTAGGACACGGGGCAGTGAGCACAGGGGGTGATGGGTGAGCGGGACTCGGTGTGAGTTAGGACACGGGGCAGTGAGCACAGGGGGTGATGGGTGAGCGGGACTCGGTGTGAGTTAGGACACGGGGCAGTGAGCACAGGGGGTGATGGGTGAGCGGGACTGGGTGTGAGTTAGGACACGGGGCAGTGAGCACAGACGGTGATGGGTGAGTGGGACTGGGTGTGAGTTAGGACACGGGGCAGTGAGCACAGAGGGTGATGGGTGAGTGGGACTTGGTGCGAGTTAGGACACGGGGCAGTGAGCACAGGGGGTGATGGGTGAGCGGGACTGGGTGCGAGTTCGGACACGGGGCAGCCGAGTCTTGGATCACTTCTAGTTTACGTCGGGTAGAATGTGGGAGGCCAGCCAGGAGTGCATTGGAATAGTCAAGTCTAGAGGTAACAAAGGCACGGATGAGGGCTTCAGCACCTGAGGCAAGGGCAGAGACAATCGATGTTACGGAGGTGGAAATAGGCAATCTTAGTTATGCTGTGGATGTGTAGTCGAAAGCTCATTTCAGGGTCAAATATGACACCAAGGTTGCGAAGAGTCTGGTTTAGCCTCAGACAGAAGTTGGAGATGGAATAAGTGACCAGGGAATGGAATTTGTGGCGGGGACTGAAAACAATGGCTTCGGTCTTCCCAATATTCAATTGTAGAAAATTTCTGCTCATCCAGAACTGGATGTCAGGCAAGCAGTCTGACAATTTAGAGACCGTGGAGGGGTCGAGAAGTGGTAGTGAGGTAGATCTAAGTGTCATAGAATGATAGAAATTTACAGCACGGAAGGAGGCCATTTCGGTCCATCGTGTCCATGTCGGCCGACAAAGAGCTACCCAGCCTAATCCCACTTTCCAGCTCTCGGTCCGTAGCCCTGTAGGTTACGGCACTTTAAGTACACATCAAAGTATTTTTTTAAATGTGGTGAGGGTTTCTGCCTCTACCACCCTTTCAGGCCGTGAGTTCCAGACCCCCACCCCCCTCTGGGTGAAGAAACTTCCCCTCAAATCCCCTGTAAATCTCCCCCCCAATTACTTTAAATCTATGTCCCCTGGTTATTGACCCCTCTGCTAAGGGAAACAGGTCCTTCCTATCCACTCTATCCAGGCCCCTCATAATTTTCTGCACCTCAATCAGGTCTCCCCTCAGCCTCCTCTGTTCCAAAGAAAACAGACCCAGCATCTCCAATCTTTCCTCATAGCCAAAATTCTCCAGACCAGGCAACATTCTTGTAAATCTCCTCTGCACCCTCTCCAGTGCAATCACATCTTTCCTGTAATGTGGTGACCAGAACTGCACGCAGTACTCCAGCTGTGGCCTAACCAGTGTTTTATACAGTTCAAGCATAACCTCCTTGCTCTTGTATTCCAAGCCTCGAATAATGAAGGCAAGTATTCCGTATGCCTTCTTAACCACCTTATCCACCTGGCCTGCTACCTTCAGGGATCTGTGGACCTGCACTCCAAGGTCCCTCTGTTCCTCTACACTTCTCAGTGTCCTACCATTTAATGTGTATTCCCTTCCCTTGTTAGCCCTCCCCAAATGCATTACCTCACACTTACCCGGATTAAACTCTTATCCACTGTTCTGCCCACCTGACCAGTTCGTTGATATCTTCCTGCAGTCCACAGCTTTCTTCTTCATTATCAACCACACGGCCGATTTTAGTATCATCTGCAAATACGAGCTTCCCTAACAAATCCATGCTGACTGTCCCTGATTAATCTGTGTCTTTCCAAATGAAGATTTATCCTGTCCCTCAGAATTTTTTCCAATAATTTTCCCACCACTGAGGTTGGGCTGACTGGCCTGTAATTACTCGGTCTATCCCTTTCTCCCTTTTTAAACAAAGGTACTACATTAGCAGTCCTCCAGTCCTCTGGAACCACATCTGTAGCCAGAGAGGATTGGAAAATGATGGTCAGAGCCTCTGCTATTTCCTCTTTTGCTTCGCTGAACAGCTTGGGATACATTTCATCTGGACCTGGGGACTTATCTACTTTCAAAGCTGCTAAGACCCTTAGAAACATAGAAAATAGGTGCAGGCCTTCGAGTCTGCACCGCCATTCAATAAGATCATGGCTAATCATTCACCTCAGTACCCCTTTCCTGCTTTCTCTCCATACCCCTTGATCCCGTTAACCGTAAGGGCCATATCTAACTCCCTTTTGAATATATCCAATGAACTGGCCTCAACAACTCTCTGTGGTAGAGTATTCCACAGGTTAACAACTCTGAGTGAAGAAGTTTCCCCTCATCTCGGTCCTAAATGGCTTACCCCTTATCCTTAGACTGTGTCCCCTGGTTCTGGACCTCCCCATACTTCCTCTCTCACTATGTTTATCTCGCCTAATATTTCACACTCCTCCTCCTTCATTACAAAGTCTGCAACACATCTCTTTTGTGAAAACAGATGCAAAGTATTCATTAAGAATCGTACCTACATTTGGCTTCACAAACCGATTTCCTTTATGGTCTCTAATCGACCCCACTCTTTCCCTATGTATCCTCTTCCTCTTAATGTATTTAGCTTTGGGTTTTCCCTGATTTTACTTGCCAACATTCTTTCGTGCTCTCTCCTTGCTTTTCTGATCTTTTTCAATTGCACCCCTGCAATTCTTATACTCTTGGGAGAGAGTGGGACACGGGGGGAGAGAGAATGAGACACGGGGGGAGAGAGCGGGACATGAGGGGAGAGCGGGACACGGGGGGGAGAGAGCGGGACACGGGGGGAGAGAGTGGGACACGGGGGGAGAGAGCAGGACACGGGGGGGGAGAGAGCGGGACACGGGGGGAGAGAGCGGGACAAGGGGGGAGCGAGCGGGACACAGGGGGAGAGCACGGGACACGGGAGGAGAGAGCGGGACACGGGGGGAGAGAGTGGGACACGGGGGAGAGAGTGGGACACGGGGGAGAGAGTGGGACACGTGGGGAGAGAGCGGGACACGGGGGGAGAGAGCGGGACACTGGAGGAGAGAGCGGGACACGGGGGGAGAGAGCAGGACACGGGGGGGGAGAGAGCGGGACACGGGAGGAGAGAGCGGGACACGGGGGGAGAGAGCGGGACACGTGGGGAGAGAGCGGGACACGTGGGGAGAGAGCGGGACACGGGGGGAGAGAGCGGGACACGGGAGGAGAGAGCGGGACACGGGGGGAGAGCGGGACACGGGGGGAGAGAGCGGGACACGTGGGGAGAGAGCGGGACACGGGGGGAGAGAGAGGGACACGGGGGGAGAGCGGGACACGGGGGGAGAGAGCGGGACACGGGGGGAGAGAGAGGGACACGGGGGAGAGAGAGGGACACGGGGGAGAGAGTGGGACACGGGGGAGAGAGTGGGACACGGGGGGAGAGAGCGGGACACGGGGGGAGAGAGCGGGACACGGGGGGAGAGCGGGACACGGGGGGAGAGCGGGACACGGGGGGAGAGAGCAGGACACGGGGGGAGAGAGCGGGACACGGGGGGAGAGAGCGGGACACGTGGGGAGAGAGCGGGACATGGGGGAGAGAACGGGACACGGGAGGAGAGAGCGGGACACGGGGGGAGAGCGGGACACGTGGGAGAGAGCGGGACACGGGGGGAGAGAGCGGGACACGGGGGGAGAGAGCGGGACACGGGAGAGAGCGGGACACGGGGGGAGAGAGCGGGACACGGGGGGAGAGAGCGGGACACGGGGGGAGAGCGGGACACGGGGGCAGAGAGCGGGACACGGGGGGAGAGTGGGACATGGGGGGAGAGAGCGGGACACGGGGGGAGAGAGAATGAGACACAGGGTGAGAGAGCGGGACACGGGGGGATAGAGAATGAGACACGGGGGGAGAGAGCAGGACACGGGGGGATAGAGAATGAGACACGGGGGGGAGAGAGCGGGACACGGGGGGATAGAGAATGAGACACGGCGGGGAGAGAGCGGGACACGGGGGTAGAGAGCACGACACGGGGGGAGAGAGTGGGACACGGGGGGAGAGAGTTGGACACGGGGCGAGAGAGTGAGAATGGGACACAGGGGGGGGGGGAGAGAGTGAGAGTGGGACACGGCGGGGGAGGGGAGAGAGTGAGAGTGGGACATGGGGGGGGGGAGAGAGTGAGAGTTGGACACGGGGGGGGAAGAGAGTGAGAGTGGGACACGGGGGGGCGGAGAGAGTGAGAGTTGGACACGGGGCGGGGGGAGCGAGTGAGAGTTGGACACGGGGCGGGGGGAGAGAGTGAGAGTTGGACACGGGGGGTGGGGAGAGTGAGAGTGGTACACGGGGGGGGGGGGGGGTTGAGAGTGAGAGTGGGACACGGGGGGGCGGGGGGGAGAGAGTGAGAGTGGGACACGGGGGGGGAGAGAGTGAGAGTTGGACACGTGGGGGGGGGAGAGTGAGAGTTGGACACGGGGGCGGGGGGGGAGAGTGAGAGTTGGACACGTGGGGGGGGGAGAGTGAGAGTTGGACACGGGGGGGGGGGGGGGAGAGAGTGAGAGTGGGACACGTGGGGGGGGGAGAGTGAGAGTGGGACACGGGGGGGGGGAGAGAGTGAGAGTTGGACACGTGGGGGGGGGAGAGTGAGAGTGGGACACGGGGGGGGGCGGTAGAGAGTGAGAGTGGGACACGGGGGGGGCGGAGAGAGTGAGAGTTGGACACGGGGGGGGGGGGGCGGGGAGAGTGAGAGCGGGACACGGGGGGGTGGGGGGGAGAGAGTGAGAGTGGGACCTGGGGGGGGGTGGTGAGTGGGACACGGGGAGGGGGGGAGGAGAGAGAGTGAGAGTTGGACACGGGGGGTAGGTGGGAGAGAGTGAGAGTTGGACACGGGGGGGGTGGGGGGGAGAGAGTGAGAGTGGGACCTGGGGGGGGGGGTGAGTGGGACACGGGGAGGGGGGGAGGAGAGAGAGTGAGAGTAGGACACGGGGGGTGGGGGGAGAGTGAGAGTGGGACACGGGGGGGGGAGAGAGTGAGAGTGGGACACGGGGGGGGAGAGAGTGAGAGTTGGACACGGGGGGGGAGAGAGTGAGAGTGGCACACGGGGGGGGAGAGAGTGAGAGTTGGACACGGGGGGGGAGAGAGTGAGAGTGGGACACGGGGGGGGGGAGAGAGTGAGAGTGGCACACGGGGGGGGAGAGAGTGAGAGTTGGACACGGGGGGGGGAGAGAGTGAGAGCGGGACACGGGGGGGGAGAGAGTGAGAGTTGGACACTGGGGGGGCGGAGAGAGTGAGAGTTGGACACTGGGGGGGCGGAGAGAGTGAGAGTTGGACACGTGGGGGGTTGAGAGTGAGAGTGGGACACGGGGGGGGGGCGGTAGAGAGTGAGAGTTGGACACGGGGCGGGGGGGGGGAGAGAGTGGGACACGGGGTGGGGAGAGTGAGAGTTGGACACTGGGGGGGCGGAGAGAGTGAGAGTTGGACACTGGGGGGGCGGAGAGAGTGAGAGTTGGACACGTGGGGGGTTGAGAGTGAGAGTGGGACACGGGGGGGGGGCGGTAGAGAGTGAGAGTTGGACACGGGGCGGGGGGGGGAGAGAGTGAGAGTGGGACACGGGGGGGGGGAGAGAGTGAGAGTTGGACACGGGGGGGGGAGAGAGTGAGAGCGGGACACGGGGGGGGGAGAGAGTGAGAGTGGGACACGGGGGGACGGGGGGGAGAGAGAGTGGGACACGGGGTGGGGAGAGTGAGAGTTGGACACTGGGGGGGCGGAGAGAGTGAGAGTTGGACACTGGGGGGGCGGAGAGAGTGAGAGTTGGACACTGGGGGGGCGGAGAGAGTGAGAGTTGGACACTGGGGGGGCGGAGAGAGTGAGAGTTGGACACGTGGGGGGTTGAGAGTGAGAGTTGGACACGGGGCGGGGGGGGGAGAGAGTGAGAGTGGGACACGGGGGGGGGGGAGAGAGTGAGAGTTGGACACGGGGGGGGGGAGAGAGTGAGAGTGGGACACAGGGGGGGGGAGAGAGAGTGAGAGTTGGACACGGGGGGGGGGGAGAGAGTGAGAGTGGGACACGGGGGGGGGGGGGGGGAGAGAGTGAGAGTTGGACACGGGGGGGGGGGTGAGTGGGACACGGGGGGGGAGAGAGTGAGAGTGGGACACGGGGGGGGGGGGAGAGAGTGAGAGTTGGACACGGGGGGGGGGTGAGTGGGACACGGGGGGGGAGAGAGTGAGAGTGGGACACGGGGGGGGGGGAGAGAGTGAGAGTTGGACACGGGGCGGGGGGGGGGAGAGAGTGAGAGTGGGACACGGGGGGGGGGGGGGGAGAGAGTGAGAGCGGGACACGGGGGGGGGGGGGGGGAGAGTGAGAGTGGGACACGGGGGGAGAGAGAGTGAGAGTGGGACACGGGGGGGGGGAGAGTGAGAGTGGGACACGGGGGGGGAGAGAATGAGAGTGGGACACGGGGGGGGAGAGAATGAGAGTGGGACACGGGGAGGGAGAGAGTGAGAGTGGGACACGGGGGGAGAGAGTGAGAGTGGGACACGGGGGGGGAGAGAGTGAGAGTGGGACACGGGGGGGGAGAGAGTGAGAGTTGGACACGGGGGGGGGGGGGAGAGAGTGAGAGTGGGACCCGGGGGGGGGAGAGTGAGAGTGGGACACGGGGGGGGAGAGAGTGAGAGTGGGACACGGGGGGGGAGAGAGTGAGAGTGGGACACGGGGGGAGAGAGTGAGAGTGGGACACGGGGGGGGAGAGAGTGAGAGTGGGACACGGGGGGGGAGAGAGTGAGAGTGGGACACGGGGGGGGGGGAGCGTGTAGTGGGGGGAGAGTGGGACACGGGGGGAGAGAGAGTGAAAGTGGGACCCGGGGGGGGGGGGGGAGAGAGTGAGAGTGGGACACGGGGGGGGAGAGAATGAGAGTGGGACCCGGGGGGGGGGGGGGGGAGAGTGAGAGTGGGACACGGGGGGGGGGGGGGAGAGAGTGAGAGTGGGACACGGGGGGGGAGAGAGTGAGAGTGGGACACGGGGGGGGGGGAGCGTGTAGTGGGGGGAGAGTGGGACACGGGGGGGGAGAGAGTGAGAGTGGGACCCGGGGGGGGGGGGGGGGTGGGGAGAGAGTGAGAGTTGGACACGGGGGTGGGGGGGGGGAGAGTGAGAGTGGGACACGGGGGGGGGAGAGTGAGAGTGGGACACGGGGGGGAGAGAGAGTGAGAGTGGGACCCGGGGGGGGGGGGGGTGGGGAGAGAGTGAGAGTTGGACACGGGGGTGGGGGGGGGGGGGAGAGTGAGAGTTGGACACGGGGGTGGGGGGGGGGGGAGAGTGAGAGTGGGACACGGGGGGGGGGGGGGGAGAGTGAGAGTGGGACACGGGAGGGAGAGAGAGTGAGAGTGGGACCCGGGGGGGGGAGAGAGTGAGAGTGAGACACGGGGGGGGGGAGCGTGTGGTGGGGGGAGAGTGGGACACGTGAGAGTGAACAATGGTCAGACAGGGGTGAGGATAATGTGTGACTGAGGCCTGAACAAGATTGTGATGTGAGACTGAGGTGAATGATGATGTGCCAGAGTTGGGGCTGTGAGCTCACAATGTGCTTTGCGATAGCAGCATGTGTCTGTGGAGCAGGAAATCTTGGTGCCTTCCTGCTCCAATTCTATGCTCCATGTGTTGTGTACAACAATCACGTGATTTGATCTGGATCTCGCAATGTCTAGGATTGATCAGGTACAGTCTAAACACACATCCCTATTGTGCATAGGAACACATAGGGGCCATTCGGCCCCTCGAGCCTGTTCCACCATTCAACGAGATCACGGCTGATCTGTATCTGAACTGCATTTACCCGCCTTGACTCCATATCCCTTTATACCCTCGGCTAGCAAAAGGCTGCCGATCTCAGATTTAAAATGATTAATTGAGCTCACATCCATTGCGTTTTGTGGGAGTGAGTTCCACAATGCTCCCACCCTTTGTGTGAAGAAGTGTTTCCTAACTTCTCTCCTGAATGGCCTGGCTCAGATTTTTCAGGTTATATCCCCTTGTCCGAGAATCCCCCACCAGCGGAAAAAGTTTCTCTCTCTCTACCCGATCAATTCTTCTCAAAATCCTAAAAACCTCAATCAAATCGCCCCGTGACCTAAATTCCAGGGAATACCAGCCTAGTGTATGTAATGTCTCCTCATAATCTAGCCCTTGGATCCAGGCATCATTCTGGTGACTCTGTGCTGCCCACCTTCCAAGGCCAATATATCCTTTCTAAGGTACGATGCCCAGAACTGTACACAGTGCTCCAGGTGTGGTCTAACCAGGGCTTTGTATAGCGGGAGCCAAACTCCCTTCCCTTTATATTCCAGCCCTCCAGTTATAAAGCTTACATGCCATTAGCCTGTGTGATTATTTGTTGTACCTGACGACCACATTTCAGTGATCTGTGTACATGGACCCCTAAATCTCTGAAACACCACCTTTCCCAGCTTTTCACCATTTAAATAATTTTTTGATCCAAAATGGATGACCTCAGACTGCGTTGAAATCAATGTGCCACTGTTTTGTCCATTCACTTCATCTATCAATGTCTCTGTCATTTTATGTTCCTGTCGACACGACTTACTGCACCTCCAATCTTTGTGTCACTGGTAAACTTGGATATATGGCTCTCTGTTGTGTGATCCAAGCCATTAATAAATACAGTGAATAGTTGAGGTCCCAGCGCAGATCCTTGTGGGACACCACTCATCACTTGCTTCCGATTCGAGTACATGCCCATTATCCCCATCTCTGTCCTCTCCCACCTCACCAATTACCCAACAGCTCAATCATTTGCCTTCAATTACACGAACATTAATTCTAGCTCACAGTCTGCGATGTGGAACCTTATTGAATGCCTTTTGGAAATCCCTATAAACTACATCCATAGACATTCTCCTGTCCACTACTTTAGTTACTTCCTCAAAAATAATTAATTAGATCCGTTAGACATGACCGACCCTTTACAAATCCATGTTTGCTCTCTGTAATCAGCTCAAATTTCTCGAAGTGCTCAGTCACTGTCCTGAATTATAGATCCCAATAACTTCCCCGCAACAGATGTTAGATTAACAGGTCTATAATTTCCTGGTTTCTCTCACTTTTCTTAAATAATGGAGTTACCTTTGTAATTTTCCAATCTAAAGGGACAATTCCTGAATCGAGAGAGCTTTGGAAGATGGTTAAAGCATCTGCAATTTCCTCACTTACTTCCTTTAAAACCCTGGGGTGGGAACCATCAGGTCCGAGGGATCTGTCAGTCTTTAGTGCCATGAATTTTTTCTAATCCTGTTTTCTTGCTTATGTTCACTTTAGTGAACTCCAGCCCTTGATCCATCATTAGTCTCCCTGGAATGTCAGGCATATTATCCGCTTCCTCTACCGTGAAGATTGACGCAAAGTGATTATTCAACAAGTCTGCCATTTCTTTCATTTTCATTTACAATAACCCCCGCATCTATTTTTAAAGTGCCCATATTACCTTTAACTATCCTTTTTCTTATAATATTGTAAAACCTTTTTGTGTTAATCTTGATATCCCTCACAAGTTTCTTTTCATATTCCTTTTTGCAGCTCGATCTTTTTTGTCTTCCTTTGCTGATATCTCTCCCAGTCCCCTAGATCTACAATATTCTTTGCACTTTCCTTTCGTCTGATGTTATCTTTCGTTGACCATGGCTGTTTTATTTATTAAGTGCAGCTATTTCCCTTTCGGAGTATATACTGGTCCTGTATTAAGCTCAATTACTTTCTGAATACCTCCCACTGCTCACCTGTAGTTTTACCCAATAACAGTTTGGACCAGTTTGCTGTCGTCAGTCTCTGTCTCATCCTGTTAAAGTTAGCCATACCCAAATCTACAATCTTAACGATGTTAAATTTTTCCTTTTCAAACCGAGCATTGAATTTGATCATATTATGATTACTGGTAGAATCATAGAATGGTTATAGTACAGAAGGAGGCCATTCAGCCCGTCGGGCTCATGCTGGTGCTCTGCAAGAGCACTTCAGATACATAAGAACATAAGAATTAGGAGCAGGAGTAGGCCATTCGGCCCCTCGAGCCTGCTCCACCATTCAATAAGATCATGGCTGATCTTTAACCTCAACTCCATTTTCCTGCCCGATCCCCATGTCCCTTAATATCCAAAAATCTATCGATCTCAGCCTTGAATATACTCAACGACTGAGCCCCACTGCCCTCTGGGGCAGAGAATTCCAAAGATTCACCACCCCCTGAGTGAAGAAATTTCTCCTCATCTCAGTCCTAAATGGCCGAGCCCTTATCCTGAGACTGTGACCCCTGGTTCTAGACTCCCCAGCCCGGGGGAAACATCCTCCCTGCATCTACCCTGTCAAGCCCTGTAAGCATTTTGTATGTTTCAATGAGATCACCTCTCATTCTGGCTCAGAAAAGGGCAGGATTGGGTGTTACATATTCCTGGTTACAAGGTGTTCAGGAAAGATAGGGAAGGAAAGATGGGAAGTGGGTGGCAGTATTGGTTAAGGAGAATGTTACAGTGCTGTCAATGTCCTGGAGGGGTCAAGGTCAGAATTTGTATGGCTAGAGTTAAGAAATAATAGAGGTGTCATTACACTAATAGGTGTATTTTATAGACTGCCAAATAGTGGGAAAGATATGGAGAAGCAAATCTGCAGGGAAATTTCAGAGAAATGCAAGAACTATGTAGTGATAATGGGAGACTTCAATTATCCTATTATAGAACTGGGAGCGTAATAGTATAAAGGGCAGAGAGGGGGAAGAATTTCTGAAGTGTGTTCAGGAGAACCTTCTTGATCAGTACGTTTCCGGACCAACGAGGAAGGAGGCATTCCTTGATCTGGTCTGGGGAATGGGGTGGGAAATGAGGTTGAACAAGTGTCAGCAGGGGAACATTTAGGGAACAGTGATCACATCATCATAAGGTTTAGGTTAGCTATGGAAAAGGACAGGGAACAATCTCGAGTACAAATGTTTAACTGGAGGAAGGCCGATTTCATGGGCTGAGAATGGATCTGACCCAGGTAAAGTGCAATCAAAGATTGGCAGGTGAAACTGCAATGGAACAATGGGCTGCCTTTAAAGAGGAGCTGGTTCAGGTCCAGTCGAGGTACATTCCCACGAGGGGGAAAGGTAGGGCAACTAAAGTCAGATCTCCCTGGATGATGTAAAGGATAGAGAGTGAGATGAAGCAGAAGAAAGGGGGCGTATGACAGATGTCAGGTTAAGAAGACATCTGAGAATCAGGCTGAATATAGAAATGTCAGATCGGGATGTGAAAAAGGAAATAAAGGGTAAAGAGAGGATATGAGAATAGAATGGCAGCTAACATAAAAGGGAATCCAAAAGTCTTCTATAGGCATATAAATAGTAAAAGGATAGTAAGTGGCATGGTGCCGATTAGCAGGCCTACACATGGAGGCAGAGGCTATGGCTGAGGTACTCAATGGGTACTTTACCTCTGTCTTCACCAAGGAAGAGGATGCTGCCATAGACAGAGTGAAGGAGGAGGTAGAGGAGATACTGGATGGGATAAGAATTGATAAAGAGGGGATACTGGAAAGGTTGGCTGTACTTAAAGTCGATAAGTCACCAGGAGCAGACGGGATGCATCCTCAGATGCTGAGGGAAGTGAAGGAAGAAATCGCGGAGGTACTGACCATATCTTCCAATCCTCCTTAGATACGGGGGTGGTGCCAGAGGACTGGAGAGTTGTAAATGTTACACCCTTGTTCAAAAAATACACCCAGTAACTGCAGGCCGCTCAGTTTAACCTCAGTAGTGGGGAAGCTTTTAGAAACAATAATCAGGGACAACATTAACAGTCACTTGGACAAATGTGGATGAATGAAGGAACGCCAGCACGGATTTGTTAAAGGCAAATCGTGTTTAACCAATTGATGGAGTTTTTTGATGAGGTAACAGGGAGGGTTGATGAGGGTAATGTGGTTGACGTGGTGTACATGGATTTCCAAAAGGCGTTTGATAAAGTGCCACATAATCAGCTTGCAGCAAAGTTGAAGCCCATGGAATAAAAGGGACAGAGGCAGCATGGATACGGGATTGTCTCAGTGACAGGAAACAGAGAGTAGTGGGGAACGGTTGTTTCTGGGACTGGAGGAAGGTATACAGTGGTGTTCCCCAGGGTCGGTACTGGGACCACTGCTTTTCTTGAGATATTGTAATGGAAAGTGGTCCACATTGTCCAGGGCCACGCCGTGGATCTTGATGACTGGGGGGCAGTGCTATGTGGCGGGTTTACGTTGGTGGAGGACCTTGGTCTATCGGATGTTTAGTGTAAGGCCCATGCTTTCGTATGCCTCACTGAAGATGTTGACTATGACTTGAAGTTCTTACAGGACGACATATTGGTCACGGGTCGGGACACCGCCGGGCACCTACAAAACCTGGAGGAGGTCGTCCAGCGACTGGATCGCATAGGGCTGCGGCTGAAGAGGTCGAAATGCGTCTTCATGGCAACAGAAGTGGAGTTTTTGGGGAGAAAGATCGCAGCGGATGGCATTCGGCCCACAGACGCCAAGACAGAGGCTATCAGGAACGCGCCCAGGCCACAGACAGTCACGGAGCTGCGGTCGTTCCTGGGACTCCTCAACTATTTTGGTAACTGCCTACCGGGGTTAAGCACCTTTTTAGAGCCCCTACATGTGTTATTGTGTAAAGGTGAGAACTGGGTATGGGGAAAAAAAACAAGTAGTTGCTTTTGAGAAAGCCAGAAACATTTTATGCTCCAACAAACTGCTTGTATTGTATAACCCGTGTAAAAGACTTGTGCTAGCATGTGACGCGTCGTCGTACGGAGTCGGGTGTGTATTACAACAAGCTAACATTGCGGGGAAGTTGCAACCTGTCGCCTATGCTTCCAGGAGCTTGTCCAAGGCCGAGAGGGCCTACAGCATGATTGAGAAAGAGGCATTAGCGTGTGTGTGTTCGGGGTAAAGAAAATGCATCAGTACCTGTTTGGCCTCAAATTTGAGCTGGAAACCGATCACAAGCCCCTCACATCCCTGTTCACTGAAAACAAGGGGATAAATACTAATGCCTCAGCCCGCATACAAAGGTGGGCACTCGCGTTATCAGCGTATAACTATACCATCCGCCACAGGCCAGGCACCGAGAACTGTGCGGATGCTCTCAGTCGGCCACCATTGCCCACCACGGGGGTGGAAATGGCGCAACCTGCAAACTTGTTGATGGTGGCGCAGCCCGCAGACTTGTTGATGGTCATGGAAGTGTTTGAAAATGTTAAATCACCTGTCACGGCCCGCCAGATTAGGACTTGGACCAGCCAAGATCCTCTGCTGTCCCTCGTAAAAAACTGTGTACTGCATGGGAGCTGGGCCAGCATCCCCGTTGAAATGCAAGAGCCAATCAAGCCGTTCCAGCAGCGAAAGGACGAGCTGTCCAGTC
Organism: Pristiophorus japonicus; assembly: GCF_044704955.1. Taxonomy (NCBI): domain Eukaryota; kingdom Metazoa; phylum Chordata; class Chondrichthyes; family Pristiophoridae; genus Pristiophorus; species Pristiophorus japonicus. The sequence goes on along the minus strand of NW_027252188.1, from coordinate 561,407 downwards.
AGGCAGACTGACTGTTGTGTGGTAACCGCGTAGTGCTACTAAAAAAGGGCAGGGAGACGTTCATCTCGGATCTCCACAGCACACACCCGGGTATAGTAATGATGAAAGCGATAGCCAGATCCCACGTGTGGTGGCCCGGTATCGACTCTGACTTAGAGTCCTGTGTACGGCAATACAGCGTATGTGCTCAGTTGAGGAACGTGCCCAGAGAGGCACCACTAAGTTTGTGGTCCTGGCCATCCAGACCATGGTCGAGGATCCATGTCGACTATGCGGGCCCGTTTCTCGGTAAAATGTTCCTGGTGGTGGTGGATGCTTTTTCAAAATGGATTGAATGTGAAATAATGTCGGGAAGCACCGCCACCGCCACCATTGAAAGCCTGAGGGCCATGTTTGCCACCCACGGCCTGCCTGACATTCTGGTCAGTGACAACGGGCCATGTTTCACCAGTGCCGAATTTAAAGAATTCATGACCCGCAATGGGATCAAACATGTCACCTCGGCCCCGTTTAAACCAGCCTCCAATGGGCAGGCAGAGCGGGCAGTACAAACCATCAAACAGAGCCTTAAACAAGTCACAGAAGGCTCACTCCAAACCCGCCTGTCCCGAGTACTGCTCAGCTACCGCACGAGACCCCACTCGCTCACAGGGGTGCCCCCGGCTGAGCTACTCATGAAAAGGACACTTAAAACCAGACTCTCGCTGGTTCACCCCAACCTGCATGATCAGGTAGAGAGCAGGCGGCAGCAACAAAATGTAAACGATGGTCGCACCACTGTGTCACGGGAAATTGATCTGAATGACCCTGTGTATGTGCTAAACTATGGACATGGTCCCAAGTGGATCGCGGGCACGGTGATAGCTAAAGAAGGGGGTAGACAATGGACAAATTTGCAGAAAGCACCTGGACCAAATGAGGCTGCGGTTCACAGACTGCCCTGAACAACCCACAGCAGACACCATCTTTTTCGAGCCCACAACACACACCCAAAGGATCAACGACACCACCCCGGACCAGGAAATTGAACCCATCACGCCCAACAGCCCAGCAAGGCAGGCTCACCTAGCAACCCTGCAGGGCCAACAACATGCCAGCCCAGCGAGGGCACAGCCAACACAACAGAACAGACATTTGTACCGAGGCGGTCCACCAGGGAAAGAAAGGCTCCTGACCGCCTCACCTTGTAAATAGTTTTCACTTTGACTTTGGGGGGGTGGGGGGAGTGATGTTGTGTATCTGTAAAGCATGCACTCCCATGTTCCACCACCAGGGAACTCATCCCCTGAAGTCCCAAGGGATCCAAGCCGGCCGCTAAGGTGTTCCTCACTCTGGAGTGTCTTATTAAAGACTGAGGTCACTGTTACTTTAACCTCCCTGTGTGCAGTCTCATCTGTGTTAGGAACACAATAAGGCGGATAGGAGGATTCAGGAAAGAGTAAATTTAAAGCATCAAGAGAAATGTCAAGGCCCTCGAGCAGAGTAGAGCTTGGGGTAAAAAGCAGAGTGGGTCAGGCAGGAACAGAGTAACAAAGGTCATAGGGCATCAGTGAAAAATAGAAATAAGCCAAAGCACTATGGGACGTCCGGTTTGGGCGATATATGGGCTATGTGAGGTGGAAAGTCTAGCCCTATATCTGAATGCGTGAAGTATTCACAACAAAATAGATGAATTAGTAGCGCAGATAGAAATTAATGGCCCAGAAATTGCGGTTTCTTTTTCCCGCGGGCGTTCGACGAACACCAGGAGAGAAGATGCACACCTACCTTTTGGTTGAAGGCTCGCCAGGGATCCCACTTCTGAGGCCTCCTCCTCTTGCGCAACGGAGCGCGTTCATGTTGGGATGTCCGCAGGAGTCACGTGTGCCTGGACACCCAATTACGGTAAAGTATTTTCTCATTCATAGTACTAGGAGTTTTGTAAGTCCGAAACTCCTATTGCTATGAATGATGAACAACCCCAAACACTACATAAACAATTTAAAGAGCACCTCACATAAATACATTATAGAAATTAAAGTTGATGGAAATGTTTATGAAAAAAAACATTTGCTGATTTTTTAAAAAGTTTTAATTATGGTTTAAAATAAAATTACCTGAGTGGGCAGAGTTTTTAACATGAATATGTATTTTAAAATGTTATTTTTATACATTTTAAAACTCTTATGCTGGTAAAAGAAGGCTATTACCAGGCGCAAGAGTTTTAAGGACAGGCGCTGGGCAAGAGATGGGAATGTCCTCCTCCCTGAGATGCGGCGATCTGTCAAACCAGAAACTTGGCAGATCAGAAAAGCCGGTTTTTGGCACATGCGCATTGCGATGCCTCCTCGGGTCCGTACACACTCCGTACGGATCCGGCCGGGATTTCAGGGCCAATAGATTTGATCTAATCACCATTATGGAGACATGGTTGCAAAGTGACCAAGGTTGGGAGCAAAATATTCCAGGATACTTAACTTTTAGAAGAGATAGGTAAACTGGAAAAGGAGGAGGGGTAGTCCTGATAAAGGATGGGATAAAGATAGGAGGCAGAAAGGATCTTGGCTCGGAAAATCAAGAAATAGAATCATTTTGGGTGGAGCTAAGAAACAGCAAGGGGCAGGAAACATTGGTGGGAGTTGTTTATAGGCCCCTCAAACAGTCGGGCAGACTGTAAATCAGGAAATTAGAGGCGCATGTAACGATAGTAATACAGTAATCATGGGGGACTTTAATCTACATATAGACTGCGCAAACCAAATTTGTGGTCAGTGTGGGGGATGAATTCATGGAATGAATACAAGATAGTTTTATAGATCAGTATGTTGAGAAACCAGACTAATTTAGATCCAGCATTGCGCAATGAGAAAGGGTGAATCTAGAAAGACAAGGGCAACGGGTGCATGGGAACACCATCACCTCCAAGTTCCTCTCCAAGTTGCACACCATCCTGACTGGGAAATATATCACTATTCTTTCATTGTCGCTGGGTCAATAATAGTAACACTAATACCTTCACCACATGGACTGCAGCGGTTCAAGAAGGCGGTTCACCACCTTCTCAAGGGGCAATTAGGGATGGGCAATAAATGCCGGCCTTGCCAGCGATGCCCACATCCTGGAACGAATATTTTTTAAAATAACCTTGTAGTAAAGGGGTGCCTTTGGGAAGAGTGACCATAATGTGATAGAATTTTATGTTCTGTTTGAAAGTGATACAGTTAAATCCGAAATTAGGGACTTAAATCTAAACAAGGCAAACTACGTAAGTATGAGGGTGAGTTGGCTAAGGTAGATCGGGAAACTACATTAAAAGGTATGACGGTAGACAAGCAATGGCTAGCATTTAAAGAATTAATACATAATTTATAACAAACACACATTCCTTTAAGGCACAAAAACCTCACAGGAAAAGTGATCCAACCGTGGCTAACAAGAGAAGTTAAAGATTGTAATAGATCAAAGGCAGAGGCTTATAATGTTGCCAAAAAAAGTAGTAGGCCTGAGGGTTGGGAGGATTTTAGAATTCAGCAACAGAGGACCAAAAACCTGATGAAGAAAGGGAAAATAGAATATGGGAGTAAACTAGCAAGAGACATAAAAACAGACTGTACAAGCTTCTATAGGTATGTAAAAATGAAAAGATTAGCGACAGTAAATGTGTGTCCCTTACAGGCTGAGTCAGGAGAAATTATAATGGGGTATACGGAAATGGGAGAGAAATTAAACAAATACTTTGTGTCTGTATTCACAGAAGAAGATGTAAAACACTTAGCGGAAAGAGTGGAGAACCGAGGGTCCAGCGAGAATGAGGAATTGAAAGAAATTAGTATTTAGTGAAACAAAGAACTGGAGAAATTAATAGGACTGAGTCCATGATCAGATCAGCCATGATCTTATTGAATGGCGGAGCAGGCTCGAGGGGCCGTATGGCCTACTCCTGTTCCTATTTCTTATGTTCTTATTACAAGAGGATTTGAGTATCAAAGTAAAGATGATTTATTGCAATTATATTGTCATCATAGGCAGTCCCTCAGAATCGAGGAAGACTTGCTTCCAGTCCTGAAGTGAGTTCTTAGATGGCTGAACAGTCCAATACGAGAACCACAGACTATGTCACAGGTGGGACAGATAGTCGTTGAGGGAAGGGGAGGGTGGGACAGGTTTGCAGCACGCTCCTTCCGCTGCCTGCGCTTGGTCTCTGCATGCTCTCGGCAACGAAACTCGAGGTGCTCAGCGCCCTCCCGGATGCACTTCCTCCACTTAGGGCAGTCTTTGGCCAGGGACTCCCAGGTGTCAGTGGGGATGTCACACTTTATCAGGGAGGCTTTGAGGGTGTCCTTGTAACGTTTCCTCTGCCCACCTTTGGCTCATTTGTCGTGAAGGAGCTCCGAGTAGAGCACTTGCTTTGGGAGTCTCGTGTCTGGCATGCGGACTATGTGGCCTACCCAGCGGAGCTGATCGAGTGTGATCAGTGCTTCAATGCTGGGGATGTTGGCCTGGTCGAGGACGTCCTGCAATTATATAGGGCCCTGGTGAGACCACACCTGGAGTATTGTGCACAGTTTTGGTCTCCTTACCCAAGGAAGGATATACTTGCCATAGAGGTTCATCAGACTGATTCCTGGGATGAGCTGATTGTCCTGTGAGTAGACTAGGTCTATATTCTCTCGAATTTACAAGAGTCATAGAATCCTAGAATGTTTACAGCACAGAACGCCATTCGGCCTGTCGAGCCCGTGCCGACTCTCAGCTAGTCCCACTCCCCCGCCCTTTCCCCATAGCCATGCAAACTTTTTCTTTCAGATACTAATCAAATTTCCTTTTGAAAGGTAGCATTTAGTCTGCCTCCATCACCCTTTCAAGCAGGATATTCCAGATCCTAACCACTCGCTGCGTAAAAAAGGTTTTCCCTCATGTCGTCTTTGGTTCTTTTGCCAATCACCTTAAATCTGTGTCCTCTGGTTCTCGACCCTTCCACCAATGGGAACAGTTTCTCTCTATCTACTCTGTCCAGACCCCCCATGATTTTGAACACCTTGATCATAAGAACATAAGAATTGGAGCAGGAGTCGGCCATTTGGCCCCTCGAGCCCGCTCTGCCATTTAATAAGATCATGGCTGATCTGATCATGGACTCAACTCTACTTCCCTGTCTGCTCCCCATAACCCTTTATTCCCTTATCGCTCAAAAAATCTGTCGATCTCTGCCTTAAATATATTCAATGACCCAGCCTCCACAGCTCTCTGGGGCAGAGAATTCCACAGATTTACAACCCTCTGAGAGAAGAAATTCCTCCTCATCTCAGTTTTAAATGGGCGGCCCCTTATTCTGAGACTATGCTCCCTAGTTCTAGATTTCCCCTATGAGTGGAAATATCCTCTCTGCATCCACCTTGTCAAGCCCCCTCATCATCTTATATGTTTCGAACTCCAATGAGTATAGGCCGAACTACTCAACCTGTCTTCATAAGTCAACCCTCTCATCTCCGGAATCAACCGAGTGAACCTTCTCTGAACAGCCTCTAATGCAAATATATACTTCCTGCAATACAGAGACCAGAACTGCACGCAGTACTCCAGGTGTGACCTCACCAATACCCTGTACAGTTGTAGCAGGACTTCTCTGCTTTTATACTCTATCCCCCTTGCAATAAAGGCCAACATTCCATTTGCCTTCCTGATCACTTGCTGTATCTGCATACTAACTTTTTGTGTTTCATGCACCAGGACCTTCAGATCTCTCTGTACTGCAGCATTTTGCAATTTTTCTCCATTTAAATCATAATTTGCTTTTCTATTTTTCTGCCAAAGTGGATAACCTCACATTTTCCCACATTATTCTCCATCTAACAAATTTTTGCCCACTCACTTAGCCTGTCTATATCCCTTTGCACATTTTTTGTGTCCTCCTCACAATTTGCTTTTCCATCCATTTCTGTATCATCAGCAAACTTGGTACATTACACTCGGTCCCTTCATCCAAGTCATTGATATAGATTGTAAATAGTTGCGGCCCCAGCACTGATCCCTACGGCACCACACTAGTTACTGTTTGCCAAATCTCCTCTCAATCTTCTCTGCTCTAAGGAGAACAATCCCGTCTTCTCCAGTCTATCAACGTAATTGATGTTCCTCAATCCTGGAATCATTCTCGTAAATCTTTTTTGCACCTTTCTTAAGGCCTTCACATCCTTCCTAAAGTGCGGGGCCCAGAATTGGAAACAATACGGGAACCACAGTCTCTGTCACAGGCGGAACAGACAGTAGTTGAAGGAAAGGGAGGGTGGGACTTGTTTGCCGCATGTTCCTTCCGTTGCCTGCACCAGTTTTCTGCATGCTCTCGGTGACGAGACTCGAGGTGCTCAGCACCCTCCCGGATGCACTTCCTCCACTTAGGGCGGTCTTTGGCCAGGGACTCCCAGGTGTCAGTGGGGATTATTGTGTTCCTAACACAGATGAGGCTGCACACAGGGAGGTTAAAGTAACAGTGACCTAAGTCTTTAATAAGACACTCCAGAGTGAGGAACAGGCCTTAGGGGCCGGCTTATATACAGTGCTCCCAAGGGATGTTAGGATCCCTTGGGACTTCAGGGGATGAGCTCCCTGGTGGCGGAACATGGGAGTGCATGCTTTACAGATACACAACATCACTCTCTCCCAAAGTCAAAGTGGAAACTATTTACAAGGTGAGGCGGTCGGGAGCCTTTCTTTCCCTGGTGAACCGCCTCGGTACAAATGTCTGTTCTGGTGTGTTGGCTGTGCCCTCGCTGCGCTGGCATGTTGTTGGCCCTGCAGGGCTGCTGGGTGAGCCTGGCCTTGCTGGGCTGTTGGGCGTGATGGGTTCGATTTCCTGGTCCGGCGTGGTGTCCTTGATCCTTTGGGTGTGTGTTGTGGGCTCGAAAAAGGTGGTGTCTGCTGTGGGTTGTTCAGGGCAGTCTGTGAACCGCAGCCTCGTTTGGTCCAGGTGCTTTCTGCAAATTTGTCCATTGTCTAGTTTGATTACAAACACCCTATTCCCTTCTTTAGCTATCACCGTGCCCGCGATCCACTTGGGACCATGTCCATAGTTTAGCACATACACAAGGTCATTCAGATCAATTTCCCGTGACACAGTGGCGCGACCATCGTTTACATTTTGTTGCTGCCGCCTGCTCTCTACCTGATCATGCAGGTTGGGGTGAACCAGCGAGAGTCTGGTTTTAAGTGTCCTTTTCATGAGTAGCTCAGCCGGGGGCACCCCTGTGAGCGAGTGGGGTCTCGTGCGGTAGCTGAGCAGTACTCGGGACAGGCGGGTTTGGAGTGAGCCTTCTGTGACTTGTTTAAGGCTCTGTTTAATGGTTTGTACTGCCCGCTCTGCCTGCCCATTGGAGGCTGGTTTAAACGGGGCCGAGGTGACATGTTTGATCCCATTGCGGGTCATGAATTCTTTAAATTCGGCACTGGTGAAACATGGCCCGTTGTCACTGACCAGTATGTCAGGCAGGCCGTGGGTGGCAAACATGGCCCTCAGGCTTTCAATGGTGGCGGTGGCGGTGCTTCCCGACATTATTTCACATTTAATCCATTTTGAAAAAGCATCCACCACCACCAGGAACATATTACCGAGAAACGGGCCCGCATAGTCGACATGGATCCTCGACCATGGTCTGGAGAGCCAGGACCACAAACTTAATGGTGCCTCTCTGGGCGCGTTGCTCAACTGAGCACATACGCTGCATTGCCGTACACAGGACTCTAAGTCAGAGTCGATACCGGGTCACGTGGGATCTGGCTATCACTTTCATCATCATTATACCCGGTGTGTGCTGTGGAGATCCGAGATGAACGTCTCCCTGCCCTTTTTTGGTAGCACTATACGGTTACCCCACAACAGTCAGTCTGCCTGAATGGACAGCTCGTCCTTTCGCCGCTGGAACGGCTTGATTAGCTCTTGCATTTCAACGGGGATGCTGGCCCAGCTCCCATGTAGTACACAGTTTTTTACGAGGGACAGCAGAGGATCTTGGCTGGTCCAAGTCCTAATCTGGCGGGCCGTAACAGGTGATTTATCATTTTCAAACACTTCCATGACCATCAACAAGTCTGCGGGCTGCGCCACCATCAACAAGTTTGCAGGCTGCGCCATTTCCACCCCCATGGTGGGCAATGGTAGCCGACTGAGAGCATCGGCACAGTTCTCGGTGCCTGGCCTGTGGCGGATGGTATAGTTATACGCTGATAGCGCGAGTGCCCACCTCTGTATGCGGGCTGAGGCATTAGTATTTATCCCCTTGTTTTCAGCGAACAGGGATGTGATGGGCTTGTGATCGGTTTCCAGCTCAAATTTGAGGCCAAACAGGTACTGATGCATTTTCTTTACCCCGAACACACATACTAATGCCTCTTTCTCAATCATGCTGTAGGCCCTCTCGGCCTTGGACAAGCTCCTGGAAGCATAGGCGACAGGTTGCAACTTCCCCGCAACGTTAGCTTGTTGTACTACATACCCGACTCCGTATGACGACACGTCACATGCTAACACAAGTCTTTTACACGGGTTATACAATACAAGCAGCTTGTTGGAGCATAAAATGTTTCTGGCTTTCTCAAAAGCAATAACTTGGTTTTTTTCCCCATACCCAGTTCTCACCTTTACACAATAACACATGTAGGGGCTCTAAGAGGGTGCTTAACCCCGGTAGGAAGTCACCAAAATAGTTGAGGAGTCCCAGGAATGACCGCAGCTCCGTGACGTTCTGTGGCCTGGGCGCGTTCCTGATAGCCTCTGTCGTGGCGTTTGTGGGCCGAATGCCGTCCGCAGAGATCTTACTCCCCAAAAACTCCACTTCTGTTGACATGAAGACGCATTTCGACCTCTTCAGCCGCAGCCCTGCATGATCCAGTCGCTGGAGGACCTCCTCCAGGTTTTGTAGGTGCTCGACGGTGTCCCGACCCGTGACCAATATGTTGTCCTGAAAGACCACCCTGTGTGGGACCGACTTGAGTAGGCTCTCCATGTTTCTCTGGAAGATCGCTGCAGCCGACCGAATTCCAAACGGGCATCTGTTGTAGATGAACAGTCCCTTGTGCGTGTTGATGCAGGTGAGGCCCTTCGAAGACTCCTCCAGCTCCTGCGTCATGTAGGCCGAAGTCAGGTCGAGCTTGGTGAACGTCTTGCCTCCTGCCAGCGTCGCAAATAGGTCGTCTGCCTTAGGTAGCGGGTATTGGTCCTGTAGCGAGAAACGATTAATAGTTACTTTATAATCGCCGCAAATCCTGACCGTGCCATCACTTTTGAGTACTGGAACAATCGGGCTGGCCCACTCGCTGAATTCCACTGGGGAGATGATGTCCTCACGTTGCAGCCTGTCCAGCTCGATTTCCACTCTCTCCCTCATCATGTGAGGTACCGCTCGCGCCTTGTGGTGAATGGGTCATGCCTCTGGGACCAAGTGGATCTGCACCTTCGCCCCGGAAAAGTTTCCAATGCCTGGCTCAAAAAGGGAAGGAAATTTGTTAAGAACCTGGGTACATGAGGCCTCATCGACATGTGATAGCGCTCAGATGTCATCCCAGATCCAGCGGATTTTGCCCAGCCAGCTCCTTCCAAGCAGTGTAGGGCCATCGCCCGGGACAATCCAGAGTGGCAGTTCGTGCACCATGCCCTCGTAGGTGACCTTGACCATGACGCTGCCCAGGACAGTGATAAGCTCTTTGGTGTACGTTCTCAGTTTCGTGTGGATGGGGCTCAAGGCTGGTGTGAATGCCTTGTTGCACCACAGTCTCTCAAACATCTTTTTACTCATGATGGATTGGCTAGCGCCAGTGTCCAGTTCCATGGCTACGGGTAAGCCATTCAATTTTACGTTTAGCATTATAGGTGGACATTTCGTCGAAAATGTGTGCACCCTGTGTACTTCAGCAACTGCCTCCTCTCTCTGAGACTCAAAATTGCTTTGAACCACCATGGACCGATCTTCCTCTGCCACGTGGTGGTTAGCAGGTTTTGCAGAGCTTGCAGCTCGTTTACAAGCTCGTTGGAGGTGCCCCATTGTTCCACAGCTCTTGCAAACATACCCTTTGAAGTGGCATGAATAGGCTGAATGGAAGCCTCCACAATGCCAACAAGGTGTGAATTGTCTTGCATTCATCCTTTGTTGGGGATTCTGAGTCAAGTGGGTCACCTGAGGCCTGCTGGCAGTTGCAGACTCGTGGGTTCTGCCCTGTACATTTCTGCTTGCAAACACAGTTCCAGTTAATTTATGAACATTGCTAGCACTTGTGTGCTGAGAGATTTGTTTGCAGTTATCACTGGTGGACATAAACGCTTGTGCTATCGCAATGGCCTTACTTCGGGTCGGTGTCTCTATAGTCAAAAGTTTTCGTAGGATGGTCTCGTGGCCAATGCGCAGTACAAAAAAGTCTCTGAGCATTTGCTCCAGGTAGCCATCAAACTCACATTGTCCTGCAAGTCGCCTTAGCTCAGCGATGTAGCTCACCACTTCCTGACCTTCAGATCGCTGGCACGTGTAGAACCGATACCTCGCCATCAGCACGCTCTCCCTCGGGTTAAGATGCTCCCGAACCAGTGTACACAGCTCCTCATACGACTTATCTGTGGGTTTCACCGGAGCCAGACGATTCTTCATGAGACTGTAGGTCGGTGCCCCGCAGACTGTGAGGAGGACCGCTCTCCTTTTTGCAGCGCTTCCTTCTCCATCCAGCTCGTTGGCTACAAAATACTGGTCTAGCCGTTCGATATAGGCTTCCCAGTCCTCACCCTCCGAGAACTTCTCCAGGATGCCCACAGTTTGCTGCATCTTTGTGTTGGATTTGTAATCTCGTCGCCAGTTATTGTGTTCCTAACACAGATGAGGCTGCACACAGGGAGGTTAAAGTAACAGTGACCTCAGTCTTTAATAAGACACTCCAGAGTGAGGAACAGGCCTTAGGGGCCGGCTTATATCCTGGGATCCCTTAGGACTTCAGGGGATGAGCTCCCTGGTGGCGGAACATGGGAGTGCATGCTTTACAGATACATAACACACCTCCGCCATCCCCTTCATTAGGTTAAAGCCGTGTCTACTGCCCTAGTTGTTCGATTCGCCAGGACCCTGGTCCCAGCCCGGTTTAAGTGGATCCCGTCCCAATGGAACAGCTCCCTCTTTCCCCAGAACTGGTGCCAAAGCCCCATGGAGCAAATCCCCTCCCTCCCACAACGCTCTCTGAGCCACACATTTAACTTTCTAATCTGTCCCTATGCAAATGGTGCAAGGCTCAGGTAACAATCCAGAGATTATTACCTTTGAGGTTCTGCTTTTTAATTTGGTCCCCTAACTGCTCAAAAACTTAGCAGAACCTCATTCCTAGTTCTTCCTATGTTGTTGGTTCCTATGTGGACCAAGACAACTGGATCCTCCCCCTCCCACTGCAAGTTCTTCTCCAGCCGCGAGGAGATGTCTTTAACCCCGGCACCGGGCAACACAACCTTCGGAACTCCCAGTCGTGGCTGCAGAGAACAGTATCTATCTCTCTGACTATACTGCCCCCGACCACAACTGCATTCCCTTTCACTCCCCCCACTTGAATGGCCTCCTGCACCATGGTGCCGTGGTCAACCTGCTCATCCGTCCTGCAGGCTTTTCCCTCAGCCACACAGAACCTCAGACCTGTTGGATAAGGGCAAAGGCTGAGGTTCCTCCAGCACTGCACCTGGGGTCCCCTTTACCTGCCTGAGTTGCAGTCACACCCTCCTGTCCCTGACCACTAACCAGACCTGTACCACTACCTAACCGAAGAGGTGTGATTGCCTCCAGGATCAAAGTGTCCAGGTAACTCTCCCCCTCCCTGATGGCCCGCAATGTCTGCACCTCAGACTCCAGCTCAACAACTGAGCTGGAGTTCCTCAAGATGCAGGCACTTACTGCAGACGTGGTTGTCCGGGATCACAATGCTCTCCACAAGCGGCACACCACCTCCGCTGCCATCCCAATATGACCTTGTCCTATTTAATTAAATTTGTATTTAATTAACCTAGTTTACAGTTTAGTATTTTGACTACTTACTTGATCTAGATTAAGTTATGGGCAATGAAACTAAAGAAGCAAAATCCTAATAATAGTGGGGGCTTTCAATTACCCTAATTTTAACTGGGATACTATCAGTGTAAAGGTACAGAGGGCACTGAATTCCTAAATTGCATTCTGGAGAACTTTTTTTTAGCCAATATGTAGCAAGCCCAACAAGAGAGGAGGGGGGGGGTGCAGTTCTGGATTTAGTTTTATGGAATGAAGCTGGGCAGGTGGAAGGGGTATCAGTGGGAGAGCATGTTGGTGGTAGTTATAATTCAGTTAGGTTTAGCATAAGTATGGATCAGGCCAAAGATAAAATAGGAGTAAAGGTTCTAAATTGGGGGAAGGCCAGTTTTACTCGGTTGAGAAGTGATTTAGCAAAGTGGACTGGAAATAGCTACTTGAAGATAAATCAGTGTCAGAGCAGTGGAAGGCATTCAAGAGGGAGATACATGGAGTTCAGGGTAAACACGTTCCCACAAAGAAAAAGAGTAAAACTGCCAAATTTAGTGCCCCCCGGATGACTAGGTGCATACAGGGTAACATAAGGGAAAAAAGTGACGCTTATAGCAGATAGAACATAAGAAATAGGAGCAGGAGTCGACCATTTGGCCCCTCAAATCTGCTCCACCATTCAGTAAGGTCATGGCTGATCTGATCTTGGCCTCAATTCCACTTCCCCACCCGCTCCCCATAATCCTTGACTCCCCCCCCCCCCCCGATATCGACAGCTCAATACTGCAGAAAGCCTCGAAGTAGAAGAGTATAGAAAGTGTAGGAGTGAAATTAACAAGGAAATTAGGAAAGCAAAGAGAGGGCATGAAAAAAAACTGGCACGTAGAATCAAAGAAAACCCAAAGATGTTTTACATTGTCATAAAGAGCAAGAAGATAACTAAGAAAAAATTAGGGCCTATTAGGAAGCAAAATGGTGATCTATGTGTGGAGGCAGAGGATGTGTACATCCCTGTCTGGAGTAAAAATAAAATGGGGAAGGTGGCTCAACCGTGGCTAACAAGGGAAATTAAGGATGGTGTTAAAACCAAGGAAGAGGCATATAAATTGGCCAGAAAAAGCAACAAAGCTGAGGACTGGGAGAAATTTAGAATTCAACAGAGGAGGACTAAGGGTTTAATTAAGAGGAGGAAAATAGAGTATGAGAGGAAGCTTGCAGGGAACATAAAAACTGACTGCAGAAGCTTCTATAAATATGTGAAGAGAAAAAGATTAGTGAAGACAAACGTAGGTCCCTTGCAGTCAGATTCAGGTGAATTTATAATGGGGAACAAAGAAATGGCGGACCAGTTGAACAAATACTTCGGTTCTGTCTTTACGAAGGAAGACACAAATAACCTTCCAAATGTACTAGGGGACAGTGGGTCTAGTGAGAAGGAGGAACTGAAGGATATCCTTATTAGGCGGGAAATTGTGTTGGGGAAATTGATGGGATTGAAGGGCGATAAATCCCCAGGGCCTGATAGTCTGAATCCCAGAGTACTTAAGGAAGTGGCCCTAGAAATAGTGGATGCATTGGTGATCATTTTCCAACAGTCTATCGACTCTGGATTAGTTCCTATGGACTGGAGGGTAGTTAATGTAACACCACTGTTTAAAAAAGGAGGGAGAGAGAAAATGGGTAATTATCGACCGGTTAGCCTGACATCAGTAGTGGGGAAAATGTTGGAATCAATCATAAAGGATGAAACAATAGCGCATTTGGAAAACAGTGACAGGATCGGTCCAAGTCAGCATGAAAGGGAAATCATGCTTGACGAATCTTCTGGAATTTTTTGAGGATGTAACTCGCAGAGTGGACAAGGGAGAACCAGTGGATGTAGTGTATTTGGACTTTCAAAAGGCTTTTGACAAGGTCCCACATAAGAGATTGGTGTGCAAAATCAAAGCGCATCGTATTGGGGGTAATGTACTGACGTGGATAGAGAACTGGTTGGCAGACAGGAAGCAGAGAGTTGGAATAAACGGGTCCTTTTCAGAATGGCAGGCAGTGACTAGTGGGGTGCCGCAGGGTTCAGTGCTGTGACCCCAGCTATTTACAATATATATTAATGATTTAGATGAAGGAATTGAGTGTAATATCTCCAAGTTTGCGGATGACATTAAACTGGGTGGTGGTGTGAGCTGTGAGGAGGACGCTAATAGCCTGCAGGGTGACTTGGACAGGTTAGGTGAGTGGCCAAATGCATGGCAGATGTGAGGTTATCCATTTTGGGGGCAAAAACACGAAGGCAGATTATTATCTGAATGGCAGCAGATTAGGAAAAGGGGAGGTGCAACGAGACCTGGGTGTCATGGTTCATCAGTCATTGAAAGTTGGCATGCAGGTCCAGCAGATGATGAAGAAAGCAAATGGTATGTTGGCCTTCATAGCTAGGGGATTTGAGTATAGGAGCAGGGAGGTCTTACTGCAGTTGTACAGGGCCTTGGTGAGGCCTCACCTGGAATATTGTGTTCAGTTTTGGTCTCCTAATCTGAGGAAGAATGTTCTTACTATTGAAGGAGTGCAGCGAAGGTTCACCAGACTGATTCCAGGGCTGGCTGGACTGTCATATGAGGAGAGACTGGATCAACTAGGCCTTTATTCACTGGAGTTTAGAAGGATGAGAGGGGATCTCATAGAAACGTATAAGATTCTGATGGAACTGGACAGGTTAAATGCGGGAAGAATGTTCCCAATGTTGGGGAAGTCCAGAACCTGAGGACATAGTCTTAGGATAAGGGGTAAGCCATTTAGGACTGAGAGTTGTTAACCTGTGGAATTCCCTGCCGCAGAGAGTTGTTGATGCCAGTTCATTGGATATATTCAAGAGGGAGTTAGATATGGCCCTTATGGCTAAGGGGATCAAGGGGTATGGAGAGAAAGCAGGAAAGGGGGACTGAGGTGATGATCAGCCATGATCCTATTGAATGGTGGTGCAGGCTCGAAGGGCCGAATGGCCTACTCCTGCACCTATTTTCTATGTTTCTATGTGGGAAAGGTACTAAATGAATACTTTGCGGCAGTTTTCACAAAAGAGGGGACGATGGTGACGTTGAAGTTCAGGAGGAAGAGAGTGAAATATTGGACGGGATAAACATAGTAAGAGAGGAAGTATTAAGGGGTTTAGCATCTTTAAAAGTAGATAAATCGCCAGGACCGGATGAAATATATCCTAGGCTATTAAAAGAAGCAAGGAGGCTCTGATCTGCATTTTCCAGGCTACAGGAGTGGTGCCAGAGGATTGGAGAACTGCTAACGTTGTTCCTTTGTTCAAAAAGGGAGGAAGGGATAGACCAAGTAATTACAGGCCAGTTAGTTTAACCTCGGTGGTGGGAAAATTACTGGCATCAATTCTGAGGGACAGTATAAACCTTCATTTAGAAAAACACAGATTAATCAAGGTCAGTCAGCAGGAATTTGTTAAGGGACGGTTGTGTCTGACTAACTTGATTACATTTTTTGAGGATGTAACAAGGAGGGTCAAAGAAGGCAGTGCGTTTGATGTCGTCTACCTGGATTTTAACAAGGTCCCACATGGCAGGCTGATCAAAAAGTAAAAGCCCATGGGATCCAGGGCAAAGTGGCAAATTGGATCCAAAATTGGCTCAGTGGCAGGAAGCAAAGGGTAATGGTTGATGGGTGTTTTTGTGACTGGAAAGATGTTTCCAGTGGGGTTCCGCAGGGCTCAGTACTCAGTCCCTTGCTTTTTGTAGTATATAGTAATGATTTAGACTTAAATGTAGGGGGCATGATAAAGCAGTTTGCAGATGATACAAAAATTGGCCGTGTGGTTGACAGTGAGGAGGAAAACTCTAGATTGCAGGAAGATATCGATGAACTGGTCAGTTGGGCAAGAAAGTGGCAAATGGAATTCAATCCAGAGAAGTGTGAGGTAATGCATTTGGGGAGGGGCAACAAGGCAAGGGTATACACATTAAATGGTAGGACACTGAGAAGTGTAGAGGAACAAAGAGATCTTGGAGTGCAGGTCCACAGATCCCTGAAGGTAGCAGGCCAGGTGGATAAGGTGGTTAAAAAGGCAATCGGAATACTTGCCTTTATTAGCCGAGGCATAGAATACAGGAGCAGGGAGGTTATGCTAGAATCATCCAACACAAGTTAGGCCACAGCTGGAGTACTGCGTGCAGTTCTGGTCACCACATTACAGGAAAGATGTGATTGCACTGGAGAGGGTGCAGAGGAGAATTACGAGGATGTTGCCTGGACTGGAAAATTCTAGCTATGAGGAAAGATTGGATAGGCTGGGGTTGTTTTCTTTGGAACAGAGGAGGCTGAGGGGAGATTGAACTGAGGTGCATAAAATTATGAGGGGCCTGGCTAGAGTTGATAGGTAGGACCTATTTCCCTTAGCAACCAGAGTGCATAGATTTAAAGTAGTTAGTAGAAGGTTTAGAGGGGAGATGAGGAATAACTTTTTCACCCAGAGGGTGGTGGGGGTCTGGAACTCACGGCCTGAAAGGGTGGTAGAGGCAGAAACCCTCACCACATTTAAACAGTACCTGGATGTACACCTGAAGTGCTGTAACCTACAGGGCTACGGACCGAGAGCTGGAAAGTGGGATTAGGCTGGGTAGCTCTTGGCCGGCCGGCACGGACACGATGGGCCGAATGGCCTCCTTCCGTGCTGTAAATTTCTCTGATTCGAGTATTGCCTGCCCTGTTGTGTATATGACCCTCTCGCCTGTGTAACCTGTCACTGGCCATGCAACCCACCCCGGGCCCGGGCCCGGGCCACTGGCAGTCGGTGATTGGCCACTGAGGAGGGTGAGAGACAGGCCGAGACATGGTGGGAGGGCACAGTGAGATAGGAGCTCGGTGAGAGAATGGTCGCTGTCTTTACTTGCTTCTTCCTTGCAGTCACCTCGTGTGATTGTTGGTACACTGCTGCATGTTTGCTGTTGTGTGAAAGAAGCTTTAATCTTGTATTTAACATTTTAGAATGAAAATAAAAGCAGCTTTGCTGCAGCAGGTTCTGTGTGAGCCGCTTTAGTTTGGGAGCCATGAACAGCAGCATTCTCCTGAGCTGGCATTCTCCTTCTGTACTGCTCCCACTTCAGTCTAACTGCATTGCGGGAACCGCCAGTGTATTGTTGTGTAACTGCAGCATTTCCATGTGCACATTCTTCTCATTATCTGGCAGTATTCCTGTGCCTGTCAAATAAGTTTACATTTTTTCCTTTTCAATTTGATTTCCCCTCCCGACCCTTGCAGCATTCCATGAGTCCCGACATCTTCCATTTCAATCCACACTTGCCAAACCCGAGAACATGTCAAAGTGTGAGGTGGAATTGGCTGCGAGGAGGTGAAAGGTTAGAGCAGTGGGCAGACAGGGGGAAAAGAGCAGAGGTTGAAATATACTATAACCATTTAAAGGACAATCCGGGGGCGGAGGTGCTGTGAGACCGAGGTCCAAGGGGTTCCGAGAGACCGAGGGTGCAGAGAATCGAGGGGTGCAGAGAGACCGAGGGGATCAGAGAGACCGAGGGGGGCAGAGACCGAGGGGAGCAGAGAGACCGAGGGGAGCAGAGACCGAGGGAGCAAGACAGAGGAGGGCAGAGAGACCGAGGGGAGCAGAGAGACTGAGGGGGGCAGAGACCGAGGGGACAGAGAGACCGAGGGGAGCAGAGAGATCGAGGGAGCAAGACAGAGGAGGGCAGAGAGACCGAGGGGAGCAGAGAGACTGAGGGGGGCAGAGACCGAGGGGACAGAGAGACCGAGGGTACAGAGAGACCGAGGGGGGCAGAGACCGAGGGGAGCAGAGAGACCGAGGGGAGCAGAGAGATCGAGGGAGCAAGACAGAGGAGGGCAGAGAGACCGAGGGGAGCAGAGAGACTGAGGGGGGCAGAGACCGAGGGGACAGAGAGACCGAGGGGAGCAGAGAGATCGAGGGAGCAAGACAGAGGAGGGCAGAGAGACCGAGGGGAGCAGAGAGACTGAGGGGGGCAGAGACCGAGGGGACAGAGAGACCGAGGGTACAGAGAGACCGAGGGGGGCAGAGACCGAGGGGAGCAGAGAGACCGAGGGGAGCAGAGAGATCGAGGGAGCAAGACAGAGGAGGGCAGAGAGACCGAGGGGAGCAGAGAGACTGAGGGGGGCAGAGACCGAGGGGACAGAGAGACCGAGGGTACAGAGAGACCGAGGGGGGCAGAGACCGAGGGGACATAGAGACCGAGGGTACAGAGAGACCGAGGGGGGCAGAGACCGAGGGGACAGAGAGAACGAAGGTGCAGAGAGACCGAGGGGAGCAGAGAGATCGAGGGAGCAAGACAGAGGAGGGCAGAGAGACCGAGGGGAGCAGAGAGACTGAGGGGGGCAGAGACCGAGGGGACAGAGAGACCGAGGGTACAGAGAGACCGAGGGGGGCAGAGACCGAGGGTGCAGAGAGACCGAGGGGACAGAGAGACCGAGGGGAGCAGAGACCGAGGGGAGCAGAGAGACGGAGGGGGGCAGAGACCGAGGGTGCAGAGAGACCGAGGGGACAGAGAGACCGAGGGGAGCAGAGAGACTGAGGGGGGCAGAGACCGAGGGTGCAGAGAGACCGAGGGGACAGAGAGACCGAGGGGAGCAGAGACCGAGGGGAGCAGAGAGAACGAGGGTGCAGAGAGACCGAGGGGACAGAGAGAACGAGGGGTGCAGAGACCGAGGGGAGCAGAGAGACCGAGGGGAGCAGAGAGACCGAGGATGCAGAGAGACCGAGGGGAGCAGAGAGACCGAGGGGGGCAGAGACCGAGGGGGGCAGAGACCGAGGGGACAGAGAGACCGAGGGTGCAGAGAGACCGAGGGGGGCAGAGACCGAGGGGGGCAGAGAGACCGAGGGGACAGAGAGACCGAGGGTGCAGAGAGACCGAGGGGGGCAGAGACCGAGGGGGGCAGAGACCGAGGGGGGCAGAGAGACCGAGGGGGGCAGAGACCGAGGGGGGCAGAGACCGAGGGGGGCAGAGAGACCGAGGGGGGCAGAGACCGAGGGTGGCAGAGACCGAGGGTGGCAGAGACCGAGGGGGGCAGAGAGACCGAGGGGGGCAGAGACCGAGGGTGGCAGAGACCGAGGGTGGCAGAGAGACCGAGGGGGGCAGAGAGACCGAGGGGGGCAGAGAGACCGAGGGAGCAGAGAGACCGAGGGTGGCAGAGACCGAGGGTGGCAGAGACCGAGGGTGCAGAGACCGAGGGTGCAGAGAGACCGAGGGGTGCAGAGAGACCGAGGGGGGCAGAGACCGAGGGTGGCAGAGACCGAGGGTGCAGAGACCGAGGGTGCGGAGACTGAGGGGGGCAGAGACCGAGGGTGCAGAGAGACCGAGGGTACAGAGACCGAGGGGGGCAGAGACCGAGAGTGCAGAGACCGAGGGGGGCAGAGACCGAGGGGGGCAGAGACCGAGGGGGGCAGAGACCGAGGGTGCAGAGACCGAGGGGGCCAGAGACCGAGGGGCCAGAGACCGAGGGGGGCAGAGACCGAGCGGGTCAGAGACCGAGGGGGTCAGAGATCGAGGGGCTCAGAGACCGAGGGTGCGGAGACCGAGGGGGGCAGAGACCGAGGGTGCAGAGACCGAGGGGGGCAGAGACCGAGGGTGCAGAGACCGAGGGGGGCAGAGACCGAGGGTGCGGAGACTGAGGGTGCAGAGACCGAAGGTGCAGAGACCGAGGGTGCGGAGACTGAGGGTGCGGAGACTGAGGGGGGCAGAGACCGAGGGTGCAGAGAGACCGAGGGTGCGGAGACTGAGGGTGCAGAGACTGAGGGTGCAGAGACCGAAGGTGCAGAGACCGAGGGTGCGGAGACTGAGGGTGCAGAGAGACCGAGGGGGTCAGAGATCGAGGGGCTCAGAGACCGAGGGTGCGGAGACCGAGGGTGCAGAGACCGAGGGTGCGGAGACCGAGGGTGCAGAGACCGAGGGGGGCAAAGACAGAGGGGGGCAGAGACCGAGGGTGCAGAGACCGAGGGTGCAGAGACCGAGGGTGCAGAGAGACCGAGGGGGGCAAAGACAGAGGGGGGCAGGACCGAGGGGGGCAGAGAGACCGAGGGTGCAGGGAGACCGAGGGGGGCAGAGACCGAGGGTGCAGAGACCGAGGGTGCAGAGAGACCGAGGGGGGCAGAGACCGAGGGGGGCAGAGAGACCGAGGGGGGCAAAGACCGAGGGTGCAGAGACCGAGGGTGCGGAGACCGAGGGTGCAGAGAGACCGAGGGGGGCACAGACCGAGGGGGGCAGAGAGACCGAGGGGGGCAGAGACCGAGGGTGCGGAGAGACCGAGGGGGGCAGAGACCGAGGAGGGCAGAGAGACCGAGGGGGTCAGAGACCGAGGGTGCAGAGAGACCGAGGGTGCAGAGACCGAGGGTGCAGAGACCGAGGGGGGCAGAGACCGAGGGGGGCAGAGACCGAGGGTGCAGAGACCGAGGGGGGCAGAGACCGAGGGTGCGGAGAGACCGAGGGGGGCAGAGACCGAGGGTGCAGAGACCGAGGGTGGCAGAGACCGAGGGTGCAGAGACCGAGGGTGCAGAGACCGAAGGTGCGGAGAGACCGAGGGTGCAGAGACCGAGACCGAGGGTGCAGAGACCGAAGGTGCAGAGAGACCGAGGGTGCAGAGACCGAGGGTGCGGAGAGACCGAGGGTGCAGAGACCGAGACCGAGGGTGCAGAGACCGAGGGGGGCAGAGACCGAGGGTGCAGAGAGACCGAGGGGGGCAGAGACCGAGGGTGCAGAGACCGAGGGGGGCAGAGACCGAGGGTGCAGAGACCGAGGGGGGCAGAGACCGAGGGGGGCGGAGACCGAGGGTGCAGAGACCGAGGGGGGCAGAGACCGAGGGGACAGAGACCGAGGGGGGCAGAGACCGAGGGGGCAGAGACCGAGGGTGCAGAGACCGAGGGTGCAGAGACCGAGGGTGCAGAGACCGAGGGGGGCGGAGACCGAGGGTGCAGAGAGACCGAGGGGTGCAGAGACCGAGGGTGCAGAGACCGAGGGGGGCAGAGACCGAGGGTGCAGAGAGACCGAGGGGTGCAGAGACCGAGGGGGGCAGAGACCCAGGGTGCAGAGACCGAGGGTGCAGAGAGACCGAGGGTGCAGAGAGACCGAGGGGGGCAGAGACCGAGGGTGCGGAGACCGAGGGTGCAGAGACCGAGGGGGGCAGAGACTGAGGGTGCAGAGACCGAGGGTGCAGAGACCGAGGGTGCAGAGAGACCGAGGGGTGCAGAGACCGAGGGTGCGGAGACCGAGGGTGCGGAGACCGAGGGGTGCAGAGACCGAGGGGGGCAGAGACCGAGGGTGCAGAGACCGAGGCTGCAGAGACCGAGGGGTGCAGAGACCGAGGGGGGCAGAGACCGAGGGTGCAGAGACCGAGGCTGCAGAGACCGAGGGGGGCAGAGACCGAGGGTGCAGAGACCGAGGGTGCAGAGAGACCGAGGGGGGCAGAGACCGAGGGGGGCAGAGACCGAGGGTGCAGAGACCGAGGGTGCAGAGACCGAGGGGGGCAGAGACTGAGGGTGCAGAGACCGAGGGGGGCAGAGACCGAGGGGGGCAGAGACTGAGGGTGCAGAGACCGAGGGGGGCAGAGACTAAGGGTGCAGAGACCGAGGGTGCAGAGACCGAGGGGGGCAGAGACCGAGGGTGCAGAGACCGAGGGGGGCAGAGACTGAGGGTGCAGAGACCGAGGGTGCAGAGACCGAGGGTGCAGAGAGACCGAGGGGTGCAGAGACCGAGGGTGCGGAGACCGAGGGTGCGGAGACCGAGAGGTGCAGAGACCGAGGGTGCAGAGACCGAGGGTGCAGAGAGACCGAGGGTGCGGAGACCGAGGGTGCAGAGACCGAGGGTGCAGAGACCGAGGGTGCAGAGAGACCGAGGGTGCGGAGACCGAGGGTGCAGAGACCGAGGGTGCAGAGAGACCGAGGGTGCGGAGACCGAGGGTGCAGAGACCGCTCCGGGGATACAGGTAGAGACGCCCCGTGTATGTGCTCAAGGTGGGACTTGAACCTATAACCTGCTGATTGCGATGTGAGAGAGCCATTGCTGGGACCATTCGCTATCTCGTGGCCTGCGTGTGTACGGTCAGGCCTATGCTTTTCCACTGGCAGTTTTGACACTTGAATCGGTTCCTGCTGGTTTCCCTTCTGCTCCGATTCCTGCTCCCTCTCCCTGTCACCACTGCCTCCTACCTCGCCCTTTGCTGGACTAGGTGGGCTCAGCCCCTCAAGTTCCTGTCCTGTGTCCTCCTCGCCTCCCGAAAGCTGAGCCACGCTGGGGGCAATGTCCTCAGGGAAAGGTTTAGAGGATTGCAGAAGGGACTTTAAACCAATATAGAGTAGGGGCGGGGGGGAATTCTGGATGATAAAAATAATAACTAAAGATGAGAAAAAGAGGCAGTAAGAGCAGAGGTTCAGTAGAAAGGCGGTAAAGATTATCATTGAATGATACGGCACAGAAGGAGGCCAATTTAAAACCTCAGCGGGTCAGGCAGCATCTGTGGAGAGGGAGAGACAGAGTTAATGTTTTTGGTCTGTGAACATACGCAGTATTTTGTTTTTTTACAAAAGCCATGTGGCCATCATTCCTGTGTCAGCTTTTAGAGATGCTATTAAATTCAGTCCACTCCTGTGTGCTTTCCGCCTAGCCCTACAAATTTCTCCTTTCCAAAATCATTTTGAAAGTTGCTATTTAATCTGCATCCACTGCCCTTTTAGGCAACACGTTCCCGATCACTGACTCTCGATTACTCGCTGCGTAAAAACAGTTTTTTCATCTTGTTTTTTTTCGCCAATTCATCTTAAATCTGTGTCCACCGGATACTGACCCTCCTGTCACTGGAAACCATTTCTCCTTATTGACTCAGTCAAAATCTCCTCTTAACCTTCTCTGCCCAGCTTCCCCAGTCCCTCATCTCTGGATTCTAGTAAATCTCCTCTGCACCCTCTCCAAGGCCTTCACATCCTTCCTAAAGAGCGCTGTGCAGAATTGAACACAACACCCCAGCTGAGGCCTAACCAGTGTTTTATAAAGATTTAGCATAATTTCCTTGTTTTTGCACTCCATGCCTCTGTTACTATCTTCCTCATTGCATGTTCCTCTCCTCCATACACTTGCTCTTGTGGCTTCCTGGACTTTTCTGCTGTGGGTCGTTGGGTTTGACACCCACTGCTCCTCACTGCTCAGCTGGTATTGTGGGTCTGCTGCGGACTGCTAATAACTGACACCACTGTACACCTCTGCTGGGTCCTTGGATCAACCTGATCGCTGCATGGTCAACTCCCGATTGCTTGGTTTCCACTGGATAACCTCCAGCAGTCTGATCACATTCTGTTGCTCCTCCATTATCGGATTCTCTCCACAGCTGGGCTCGAGTGGAGCATAAACGCCGGCATGGACTGTTTCTGTGCTGTATATCCGATGGAATTCCATGTAACTATCTGTGAAACTGGACACTAGTTTGTCGATGTTCCAAACTGGCTCCATCCTGTCGACAAGCCAACCTTATCCCACCGCAGGACTTCAGATTTAAATTTTGGTCGATCTCATGTCATCTCCTTCCAACTATCAGAACATGTCTCTCCTAATCCCTCCCATGCCGATATAACCTGAATTCCTTCCAAGTCCATTCATGTGTTTAGTTTGGCTGTTGCTTTAGACCCAAGCCCATTAATTCTATCTCTCTTTGCTTTGGGCCCTTGTCTCTGGTCTTCTTCCATTCTTGGTAGCTCCTTTCATTGCTCCCCTCTCGGGTACGTTTTCCCCTCAAATCCCTCCCCTTCAGCGTTCCTCAATCTTCCCACACTATTGCTGCCGTCCCAGGCTTGACTCCCTCTTGGATAAGACCACAGCTTCTCTCTGTGCCTCTCTTGGCATCCTTCGAAGGGTCCACTGTAGTACTCGCCGCTGCCTCGGTATGAGCAGCGACCCCAACTGCCCCATCCTACTCCCTCACCAACCTTCCCGCTCAGCATGCCTCCTCGGGGCTAATCTCACAGACCAACCAGTTCACCCACTCAGCACTGCCCCCTTGGACTCTGCTGGTGGATCAACACTCATTGCCTCATCTCCACACTTTCATCTTCAGCCAAAACAGCCCATTACTCCTGGAAACCAAAGATAGCCTGTTGAATGGCTGTTCCTATGATCCTACACAATCTTACAGCACAGAAGGAGGTCATTCTGCCTGGCATGCCTGTGCTGGCTCTTTGAAGAGCTGTACAATTTAGTCCCATGTCCCAGTTTTTTCCCCAAATCCTGCAAATTAGTTCACTTCAAATACAGGTCCAATTGCCTTTTGAAATTTCCGATAGAATCGGATTCCACCACCCTTTCAGGTAGTGCGTTCCAGGTCTTAAAACAACCCTGTGTGAAGAAAGTCCTTCTCATTTTCCCTCAAGTTCTTTTGCCAATTATTTTAAATCTGTGACCTTTGATTACTGATCCACTTGCCAGAGGAAACAGTTTCTTCCTGCTTCCTCTATCAAAATCCCTCAAAATGTTGAATACCTTTATTAAATCTCCCCTTCACCTTGTCTGCTCTAAGGATATGGGAACCTGAGAACAAATTCAAGAGGGAAGGAAGTAAAGCTGAAATTGGAAAGCAAGAATGTAGAAAGTGAATCTGTAAGACAGAGGAAACAAGGGTGAGTAAGTAGTAATTAAGGAGGTCTTCCTGTGCTGAATGGTATATACTTTAATGCAAGGAGTATAGTGAATAAGGCAAATTAGTTGAGAGCACAGATAGACACTTGGGAGTATGACATTATAGCTTTACAGAGACATGGCTGAAAGAGGGGCAGGTTTGGCAGCTCAATATTCCTGGTTACAGGATTTTTAGACAGGACAGAGAGGGGGGTAAAAAGTGGGGGTGGGTCGGGGTTTGATTAAAGAAACTATTACAGCTGTGAGGAGGGATGATATGTTAGAGGATCATCAAATGGGGCCATATGGGTCGGACTGAAAAATAAAAAAGGGGCGATCACACTGCTGGGTGTGTATTATAGACCCCCAAACAGTGGGAGGGAGATAGAAGGGCAAATATGTCGACACATTCTGTGAAGTCCAAAAACCATAGGGCAGTAATAGTAGGGGATTTTAACTATCCTAATATTGATTGGGACAAATATAGTGTGACGGGTATAGAGAGTGTGGAATTCCTCAAATGCATTCAAGAGAACTTTTTTAGTCAGTATATAACAAGCCCAACACGGGAGGGGGCGGTTCTGGGTTTAGTTTTGGGGAATGAAGCTGGGCAGGTGGAAGGGGTATCAGTGGGAGAGCACTTGGGTGCTAGTGATTATAATTCAGTCAGATTTAAGATAGTTATGGATAAGGACAAGGATAGACCAGGAATAAAAGTCCCGAATTGGGGAAAAGCTAACTTTGCTAAGTTGAGGAGTGATTTGGCCACAGTGGACTGGAAACAGCTACTTGTGGGTAAATCAGTGTTGGAACAGTGGGAGGCATTCAAGGAGGAGATCCGGAGGGCTCAGGCCAAACATGTACCCTTAAAGAAAAAGGGTGGGAATAACAAATCTAGAGCCCCCTGGATGTCTAGGGACTGCACTTTGGCAGAAAAAAATCAAAGAGCAAGTTATTACTTAAATGGAGAAAGATTGCAAAGTGCCGCAGTACAGTGAGACCTGGGGGTTTTTGTGCATGAAACACATAAGGATAGTATGCAGGTACAGCAAGTGATCAGGAAGGCCAATGGTATCTTGACCTTTATTGCAAAGGGGATGGAGTATAAAAGCAGGGAAGTCTTGCTACAGTTATTCAGGGTATTGGTGAGGCCACACCTGGAGTACTGCGTGCAGTTTTGGTTTCCATAGTTACAAAAGGATATACTTGCTTTGGAGGCAGTTCAGAGAAGGTTCACTCGGTTGATTCTGGGGATGAGGGGGTTGACTTATGAGGAAAGGTTGAGAAGGTTGGGCCTCTGCTCATTGGAGTTCAGAAGAATGAGAGGTGATCTTATCGAAACATATAAGATTATGAGGGGGCTTGACAAGGTGGGTGCAGAGAGGATGTTTCCACTGATGGGGGAGACTAGAACTAGAGAGCATGGTCTTAGAATAAGGGGCCACCCATTTAAAACTGAGATGAGGAGGAATTTCTTCTCTCAGAGGGTTGTAAATCTGTGGAATTCGCTGCCTCAGAGAGCTGTGGAAGCTGGGACATTGAATAAATTTAAGACAGAAATAGACAGTTTCTCAAACGATAAGGGATTAAGGGGTTATGGGGAATGGGCGGGGAAGTGGAGCTGAGTCCATGATCAGATCAGCCATGATCTTATTGAATGGCGGAGCAGTCTCGAGGGGCCGTATGGCCTACTCTTGCTCCTATTTCTTATGTTCTTATGTTCTTACAGGGGAGGATAAAGATAAAAAAGGAAGCTTATGTCATATACCGATGGCTAAATGCCATAGAATCTCTGGAGGAATATAGAAAGTTCAGAGGTGAAATCAAAAAGGATATTAGGAATGCAAAGAGAGAGCATGAAAAATTCTGGGCAAGTAAAATCAAGGAAACCCCAAAGACGTTCTATAAATATATTAAGAGCAAGAGGGTAACTAAAGAATGGGTAGGGCCTATTAGAGACCGTGACAGTAATCTTTGTGTGGAGGCGGAAGATGTTGGTATGGTTCTTAATGAATACATAGAAACATAGAAAATAGGTGCAGGAACAGGCCATTCGGCCCTTCGAGCCTGCATTCAATATGATCATGGCTGATCATGCAACTTCAGTACCCCACTCCCGCTTTCTCTCCATATCCCCTGATCCCCTGTAAGGGACACATCTAATTCCCTCTTGAACATATCCAATGAACTGGACTCCACAACTTTCTGTGGTAGAGAATTCCACAGGTACTTTGCGTCTGTTTTCACAAAGGAAAGGGACAATACAGATACTGCAATCGAGGAGGAGTGTGATATTCTGGATGAAATAAACATAGTGAGAGAGGAGGTATTAAAGGGTTTAGCAGCTTTGAAAGTGGGTAAGTCCCCAGGCCCGGATGAAATGCATCCCAGACTGTTGAGCGAAGCAAAAGAGGAAATAGCAGAGGCCTTGACCATCATTTTCCAGTCTTCTTTGGATCTGGGCATGGTGCCGGAGGATTGGAGGACTGCTAATGCAGTACCCTTGTTTAAGATTGGAGAAAGGGATAGGCCGAGTAATTACAGGTCTGTCAGCCTAACATCAGTGGTGGGAAAAGTATTGGAAAAAATCCTGAAGGACAGGATAAATCTACATTCAGAAAGGCAAGGATTAATCAAGGACAGTCAGCACGGATTTGTTAAGGAAAGATCGTGTTTGACTAACCTGATTGAATTTTTTGAGGAGGTAACCAGGAGGGTCGATGAGGGTAGTGTGTATGATGTAGTGTATATGGATCTCAGCAAAGCTTGTGACTGGAAGGATGTTTCCAGTGGGGTTCCGCAGGGCTCAGTACTGGGTCCCTTGCTTTTTGTGGTATACATCAATGATCTAGATTTGAATATAGATATGATGAAGAAGTTTGCAGATGACACTAAAATTGGCCGTGTGGTTGATGCTAAAGAGGAAAGTCATGGGCTGCAGGAGGACATCAATCTACTGGTCAGGTGGGCAGAGCAGTGGCAAATGGAATTTAATTCAGAGAAGTGTGAGGTGATGCACTTTGGGAGGGCTAATAAGGAAAGGGTATACACATTAAGCTGTAGGCCACTTAGAAGTGCAGATGACCAAAGGGACCTTGGAGTGCTTGTCCACAGATCCCTGAAAGTAGCAGGCTAGTGGACAGATTGGATAGGCTGGGTTTGTTCTCCTTGGAACAGCGGAGGCTGAGGGGAGACCTCTGATCAACTTGCCCTGCCACCTTCAAGGCTTTGTGAATATGCACGCTCTGGTCATAAGAACATTACATAAGAATTAGGGGCAGGAGTCGGCCATTCGGCCCCTCGAACCTGCTCCACCATTCAATGAGATCATGGCTGACCTTTGACTTCAACTCCACTTTCCCGTCCGATCTCCATATCCCTTGATTCCCCATGAGTCCAAAAATCTGTCTATCTCAGCCTTGAACGTACTCAGATACTCAGATACTCAGCATCTACAACCCTCTGGGGCAGAGAATTACAAAGATTCACAACCCTCTGAGTGAAGAAATTCCTCCTGATCTCTGTCTTAAATAGTTTACCCCTTATCCTGAGACTGTGCCCCCCTGGTTCTACACACTCCAGCCAGGGGAAACAACGTCTCAGCAGCTACCCCATCAATCCCCTTGAAAATTTTGTATGTTTCAATGGGGATCACACCTCATTCTTTTAAACTCCTGAGAGTATCGGCCCATTCTACACAATCTCTCTTCATAAAACAGCCCTCTCATCCCAGGGATCAGACTGGTGAACTGTCTCCAAGGCAAGTATATTCTTCCTGAGATAAGGAGACCCAAACTGTGCACAGTACTCCAGGTGTGGTCTCACCAAGGCCCTGTACAATTGTAACAAGACTTCCTTATCCAACCCCCTTGCAATAAAGGACAACATGTCATTTGCCTTCCTTATTGCTTGCTGTACCTGCATGCTCACTTTCTGTGTTACTTGCACAAGGGACACCGAAATCTCTCCGAACACCAACATTTAAAAGTTCCTCACCATTTAAAAAATATTGTTTTTCCATTCTTCCTACCAGTGAATAACCT
Organism: Pristiophorus japonicus; assembly: GCF_044704955.1. Lineage (NCBI taxonomy): Eukaryota > Metazoa > Chordata > Chondrichthyes > Pristiophoridae > Pristiophorus > Pristiophorus japonicus. Next base: position 532,727 of record NW_027252188.1, on the reverse strand, counting down.
CACTTTTCCCCACATTATACTCCGTCTGTCATCTCACTGCCCACTTAGTCTATCTATATCCCTTTGCAGATGCTTACTGTCCCACCGAGCTTTATATCGTCAGCAATCTTGGATACATTACACTCGGTCCCTTCATCAAGGTCATTAATATAGATTGCAAATAGCTGAGACCAAAGCATTGATCCTTGCGGCACCCCACGAGTTACAGCCTGCCAACCTGACAAAGACTTGTTTATCTTGTGTAAACCTTTTATGTGGCACCTTATCGAATGCCTTTTGGAAATCCAAATATACTACATCCATTAGTTCCCCTTTATCTACCCTGCTATTTACATCTCAAAAAACTAATACATTTGTCAAACACAATTTCCCTTTCATGAAACCATGTTGACTCTGCCTAATCATGTTCTGATTATCTAAGTGCCCTGATATCATTTCCTTAACAATGGATTCCAGCATTTTCTCTACAACTGATGTCAGGCTAACTGGCCTGTAGTTCCCTGTTTTCTCTCTCCCTCCTTTCTTGAATAGCGATGTTACATTTGCTACCTTCCAATCCGCTGGGACCATTCTAGGATGTAGGGAATGTTGAAAGATCAAAACTAATGCATCTGCTATCTTTGCAACCACCTCTTTTAGAACTCTAGGATGTAGACCGTCAGGTTTTTAGTCCCATTAGTTTCTCTAGTACTTTTTCTCTACTTATATGAATTACATTAAGTTCCTCACTATTATTACACCCTTGCTTTCCCACCATTTTTGGTAAGCTTTTTGTGTCTTCTATTGTGAAGACACATACAAAATATTTGTTTAATGTTTCTGCCATTTCCTCATTCCCTGTAATAATTTCTCCTGCCTCAGTCTCTAAGGGACTAATGTTTACTTTGCTTCTCTCTTCCTGTTTACATACTTGTAGAAGCTCTTATAATATTTTTATATTTCCTGCCAGTTTTCTCTCAGTCAATTTTTTTCCCTTTTTATAATTTTTTTGGTCACCCATTGCTGGTTTCTGAAACTCTCCCAATCCTCAGGCTTACCAATATTCTTCGCAACATTATAAGCTTCTTCTTTCAATCTAACACTATCCTTAACTTCTTTAGTTAGCCACGGATGGATCACTTTTCCCGTGGAGTTTTTGTCTCTAAATGGAACGTATTTTTGTTGAGAATTATGAAATATTTCTTTAAATGCCATCCATTGCTTATCTACTGCCTTACCTTTTAATCTATTTTTCCAATCTACTCGCCCTTCATACTTATGTAATTGGCTTTAAATTTAAAACTCCAATTTTGGACAAAGACAAGTTGCTCTCAAACGTAATGTGAAATTCTATCATATTATGATCACTCTGCCCCAGAGGATCCTTTGCTATGAGATTGCTAATTAACCCTGTCACATTACACAACACAAGATCTAAAATAGCCTGTTCCCTGGTTGGTTCCATGACGTATTATTCGAGGATACTGTCCCGAATGTATTCCATGAACACGAGCTCCAGACCACCTTTGCCAATTTGATTTGCCCAGTCTATATGAAGATTAAAGTCCCCCACGATTATTGCATGACCTTTGTTACAAGCTCCTGATATTTCTTGATTAATATTCTGTCCAACGGCATAGCTGTTAGGGGGCCTATACACTGCTCCCACCAGTGTTTTCTGCCCCTTGTTATTCCTTATCTCCACCCACACGGATTCTACATCCTGTTCCTTTCTCTATACTGTCCTTATGTCATCCTTTATTATCAGGGCTACCCCCCATCCTTTACCATTCTGCCTGTCTTTTTGAAAGGTCAAATACCCTGAAACATTTAGTTCCCAACCTTGGGCACCTTGCAACCACATCTCTGTAATGGCTATTAGATCAAACTCAGTTATCTCTCTTTGTGCCACTAGTTTGTCTATCTTGTTACGAATGCTTCATGCATTCAGATAAAGAGCCTTTAATTTAAATGTTTTACCATTATTCCCTGCTGCACTGCTATCGTTAAACTCTCTGTCCTTTCCTGTCACACTGCTTATTTTTACCCAAATCGCGACTTTGATGTATTGCTTTGACCTTTCTCTTTTGATTTCTAAATATCCCCTCACCTGATGCCCGCCACCTCCCGCGCCTGTTTTTTAGTTTAAAGTGCTATCTGCAACCCGAGTTATTCGATTCTTCAGGACACTGGTCCCAGCCTGGTTTAAGTGGAGCCCATCCCAATGGAACAGCTCCCTCTCTCCCCAGGACTGGCGCCCGAGTCCCTGAATTGAAACCCCTTCTTCGCACACTGCTCTTTGAGCCACGCATTTAACTCTCTGATCTGCTTGACCCTATTCCAATTTGTGCGTGGCTCAGGTCCTGAGTTCTTACCCTTGAGGTTCTGCTTATCAATATAGAGCCGAGTTCCTCAAACTCCCTGAGCAGAACATAAGCACTAGGAACAGGAGTAGGCCATCTAGCCCCTCGAGCCTGCTCCGCCATTCAACAAGATCATGGCTGATCTGGCCGTGGACTCAGCTCCACTTACCCGCCCGCTCCCCGTAACCCTTAGTTCCCTTATTGGTTAAAAATCTATCTGTGATTTGAATACATTCAATGAGCTAGCCTCAACTGCTTCCTTGGGCAGAGAATTCCACAGATTCACAACCCTCTAGGAGAAGAAATTCCTTCTCAACTCAGTTTTAAATTGGCTCCCCCGTATTTTGGGGCTGTGCCCCCTAGTTCTAGTCTCCCCGACCAGTGGAAACAACCTCTCTGCCTCTAACTTGTCTATCCCTTTCATTATTTTAAATGTTTCTATAAGATCACCCCTCATCCTTCTGAACTCCAACGAGTAAAGACCCAGTCTACTCAATCTATCATCATAAGGTAACCCCCTCATCTCCGGAATCAGCCTAGTGAATCGTCTCTGTACCCCCTCCAAAGCCAGTATATCCTTCCTTAAGTAAGGTGACCAAAACTGCACGCAGTACTCCAGGTGCGGCCTCACCAATACCCTATACAGTTGCAGCAGGACCTCCCTGCTTTTGTACTCCATCCCTCTCGCAATGAAGGCCAACATTCCATTCGCCTTCCTGATTACCTGCTGCACCTGCAAACTTAACTTTTTGGGATTCATGTAGCGGTTATCACGTTCGCCTCACACGAGAAAGGTCCCCAGTTCGATCCCAGGCAGAAACATTATTTTCCCCTTCCCTTTTATAGGGGGCACTGGAAAATTGTGATTTTAGTGCCCAAAAAAAAAACAAAAAAAAAAAGAAAAACTCAAAAAAAACAAAAAAAGGAAAAAAAAGGGCCTTGTAAATGTCTGGTGTGTCACCCAGGTCGGGTGGCACGATTTAATGTTTTATGTTTTTGCAGGTAGACTCTAAAAGAGTTTCATGCACAAGGACCCCCAGGTCCCTCTGCACCGCGGCATGTTGTAATTTCTCCCCATTCAAATAATATTCCCTTTTACTGTTTTTTTTTCCAAGGTGGATGACCTCACATTTTCCGACATTGTATTCCATCTGCCAAACCTTAGCCCATTCGATTAACCGATCTAAATCTCTTTGCAGCCCCTCTGTGTCCTCTACACAACCCGCTTTCCCACTAATCTTTGTGTCATCTGCAAATTTTGTTACACTACACTCTGTCCCCTCTTCCAGGTCATCTATGTATATTGTAAACAGATGTGGTCCCAGCACCGATCCCTGTGGCACACCACTAAGCACCGATTTCCTACCCGAAAAGGACCCATTTATCCCGACCCTCTGCTTTCTGTTAGCCAGCCAATTCTCTATCCATGCTAATACATTTCCTCTGACTCCGTGTACCTTTATCTTCTGCAGTAACCTTTGGCACCTTATCGAATGCCTTTTGGAAATCTAAATACACCACATCCATCGGTACACCTCTATCCACCATCCACCAGGAACCTCATGCTTAGTTCTACCTATGTCGTTGGTTCCTGCATGGACCACGACAACTGGGTCTTCCCACTAGGTTGATTCCGGAGATGAGGGGTTGACTTATGAAGATCGGTTGGGCCTATACTCATTGGAGTTCAGAAGAATGAGAGGTGATCTTATCGAAACTTATAAGATAATGAAGGGTCTCAACAAGGTGGATGCTGAGAGGATATTTTCACTCATAAGGGAAACTAGAACTAGGGGACATAATCTCAGAATCAGGGGCCGCCCATTGAAAACTGAGATGAGGAGGAATTTCTTCTCAGAGGGTTGTAAATCTGTGGAATTCTCTGCCCCAGAGAGCTGTGGAGGCTGGGTCATTGAATATATTTAAGGTGGAGATAGACAGATTTTTGAGCAGTAAGGGAGTGAAGGGTTATGGGGAGCGGGGGGGAAATGGAGCTGAGTCCACGATCAGATCAGCCATGGTCTTATTGAATGGCGGAGCAGGCTCGAGGGGCCGAATGGCCGACTCCTGCTCCTATTTCTTATGTTCTCCCACTCCAAATTCTTCTCCAGTCGCGAGGAGATGTCTTTAACCGCGGCACCGGGCGACACAACCATCGGAACCCCCGGACACGGCTGCAGAGAACAGTATCTCTCCCCCTGACTATACTGTCCCCTACCACGACCACATTCCCTTTTTACACGCCCCACTTGAACTGCCTCCTGTTCCACGGTACCATGGTCAGTTTACCCAACCTCCCTGCAGTCCTTGTTCTCATCCATACAGGCAGCAAGTACCTCGTACCTGTTGGTCAAGGTCAAGGGCTGAGGCTCCTCCATCACTACATCCTGGGACCCCCATACCTTCCCAACTCGCAGTCACACCCTCCTGTCCCTGAGTAGTGACAAACTCTAAAATACTGCTTAAGCTCAGGGTTGTGACTGCCTCCTGGAACACAGTGTCCAGGTAACTCTTCCCCCACCCCTCTCTAATGCATCACAATGTCTGCAGCTCCTTGGGCTGCAGACATTTACCGCATATATGGTTGCTCGGGATCTCATTGGTCTCCACCAATGCTGCAGTTACAACACACCGCCTACCCTGTCCTACTCTAACCTTGTTTTATTTATTAATTAATTAGTTAAAGGTTTAATTTAATTGATATTTCTGTTTCATTGTAAGGGGTGTGTTACCCCGGGGTGTACAGTAAGAGGTGTGTACAGTAAGGGGGGTGTTACTCCGGTTGTGTACAGTAACATAGAAACACAGAAAATAGGTGCAGGAGTGGGCCATTCGGCCCTTCAAGCCTGCACCGCCATTCAATAAGATCATAGCTGATCATTCCCTCAGTACCCCTTTCCTGCTTTCTCTCCATATCCTTTGATCCCTTTAGCCGTAAGGGCCATATCTAACTCCCTCTTGAATATATCCAATGAACTGGCATCAACAACTCTCTGTGGTAGGGAATTACACTGAGTGAAGAAGTTTCTCCTCATCTCGGTCCTAAATGGCTTACCCCTTGTCCTTAGACTGTGTCCCCAGGTTCTGGACTTCCCCAACATCGGGAACATTCTTCCTGCATCTAACCTGTCCAGTCCCATCAGAATTTTATATGTTTCTATGAGATCCCCTCTCATCCTTCTAAACTCCAGTGAATACAGGCTCAGTCGATCCAGTCTCTCCTCATATGTCAGTCCTGCCATCCCTGGAATCAGTCTGGTGAATCTTCGCTGCACTCCCTCAATAGCAAGAATGTACTTCCTCAGATTAGGAGACCAAAACTGAACACAATATTCCAGGTGAGGCCTCACCAAGGCCCTGTACAACTGCAGTAAGACCTCCCTGCTCCTATACTCAAATCCCCTAGCTATGAAGGCCAACATACTATTTGCCTTCTTCACCACATGCTGTACCTGCATGCCAACTTTCAATGACTGATGAACCATGACACCCAGGTCTCGTTGCACCTCCCCTTTTCCTAATCTGTCACCATTCAGATAATATTCTGCCTTCGTGTTTTTGCCCCCAAAGTGGATAACCTCACAATTATCCATATTATACTGTATCTGCCATGCATTTGCCCACTCACCCAACCTGTCCAAGTCACTCTGCAGCCTCTTAGCGTCCTCCTCACAACTCACACCGCCACCCAGCTTAGTGTCATCTGCAAACTTGGAGATATTACACTCAATTCCTTCATCTAAATCATTAATGTCTATTGTAAAGAGCTGGAGTCCCAGCACTGAGCCCTGCGGCACCCCACTAGTCACTGCCTGCCATTCTGAAAAGGACCCGTTTATCCCGACTCTCTGCAAATTCTAGAAGATTTGTCAAGCATGATTTCCCTTTCATAAATCCATGCTGACTTGGACCGATCCTGTCACTGCTTACCAAATGCGCTGCTAGTTCATCTTTAATAATTGATTCCAACATTTTCTCCACTACTGATGTCAGGCTAACCAGTCTATAATTACCCGTTTTCTCTCTCCCTTCCTTTTTAAAAAGTGGTGTTACATTAGCTACCCTCCAGTCCATAGGAATCGATCCAGAGTCGATAGACTGTTGGAAAATGATCACCAATGCATCCACTATTTCTAGGGCCACTTCCTTAAGTACTCTGGGATGCAGACTATCAGGCCCCGGGGATTTATTGCCCTTCAATCCCATCAATTTCCCCAACACAATTTCTTGACTAATAAGGATTTCCTTCAGTTCCTCCTTTTCGCTAGACCCTCGGTCCCCTAGTATTTCCGGAAGGTTATATGTGTCTTCCTTCATGAAAATAGAACCAAAGTATTTGTTCAACTTCTTTGTTCCCCATTATAAATTCATCTGAATCTGACTGCAAGGGGGGTGTTGTCCCGGGGTGTACAGGAAGGGGGGTGTAGCCCCGGGGTGTACAGTGAGGGGGTGTACAGTAAGGAGTGTACAGGAAGGGGGGTGTTGGCCTGGGGTGTACAGGAAGGGGTTTGTTGCCCCAGGGTGTACAGGAAGGGGGGTGTTGCCCCGGGGTGTACAGGAAGGGGGGCGTTGCCCCGGGGTGTACAGTAAGGGAGGTGTTGCCCCGGGGTATACAGTGAGGGGGTGTTGCCCTGGGGTGCACAGGAAGGGAGATGTTGCCCCGGGGTGTACAGTGAGGGCGTGTACAGTGAGGGGGTGTACAGGAAGGGAGGTGTTGTCCCAGGGTGTACAGGAAGGAGGGTGTTGCCCCAGGGTGTACAGTGAGGGAGGTGTTGCCCCAGTGGGTACAGTGAGGGGGTGTTGCCCCGTGGTGTACAGGAAGGAGGGTGTTGCCCCAGGGTGTACAGTGAGGGAGGTGTTGCCCCGGGGGGTACAGTGAGGGGGTGTTGCCCCGGGGTGTACAGTGAGGGAGGTGTTGCCCCGGGGGGTACAGTGAGGGGGTGTTGCCCCGGGGTGTACAGGAAGGAGGGTGTTGCCCCAGGGTGTACAGTGAGGGGGTGGCTGGGTTGATGGAGGGAGCATTGTTGTTTTGCAGGATGATCAGATCCTGTTTGCTTGCAGAGGCTGAGTTCAGTGCTGTTCTTGAGCTGTATATTGGCTGATTCTGCAAACCCTCAGCAGGATTCTTCCAATCACATTAGCAGTGAGAGTCTGACGATAAATCAGCCTTGTTGGCTCCACTGGCAGAGAAACAATTGCAGCCAATTGATTGGTACTGAAGGCTGTGCAGTGCTGACTCACTGACTCAGCCTGTGGCAGTGTTGTATGTGCAGGGACCTGCATCAGCATCGTTACCCAGCTGCCGGAGGCCCTCTCTCGGTGAGTCCGGCTCACAGGCACATCACCGCTCCATCGAAAGCAGCTGGCAAGCTGGGAGGGCCTGGCTGGAGCCGAGCTGCAGCCGCGAAGGAGGCTACAGCAGGCCAACAAGTGCAGTCAGGAGGGTGCATCTGTGTACAACACCTTCCCAGCCAGTGTGTTGGCCCTGCCGAGAGCAGATACTGATGTAAGTACCTGGGGCTGGCTCTCAATGCTGGAGTACGGTGCTGCTCTCCCCAATGTCGATGCCCACCTCCCACTGTCTCTCCTGCATGTTGCGGATCTGCGGGATTGGGAAGTCAGCTGCAGCAAGGTAGATCCGGAAATTCCACACCTCCCCTCTCCCCACGGTCTCTGTGCCCAGCTACACAGCAGGCCTGAGGCTCGACCGCAGGCCTCTGGTCAGGCTGCTGGCAGCAATCCACGGGCACAGAGATACAGGGAGCTTGCAACACTGAAACAGGACACTTAGCCCAACCAGTCCGTGTCAGCAGACCACACGATCAGCTCTGCTGTGGTATTGAGTCACACCAGACGAGAATTCCAGGTTCCAACCTCGCCCTCTCCTCCTCTCGCCCCCTTGCCCACCCTTCCCCCTCTCTCCCCGTCTCGCCCCCCCCTTCTCACTCCTCTCTCGCCGCCCTCTCACTCGCTCCCCCCCCTTGCCCCCTTCTCGCCCCTTGCCCTCCTTCTCTCCTCTTGCCCTCTTAGCCCCCTATTGCCCTCTCACCTTCTCTCCCCCTCTTGCTCTCTCTCCCGCTCTCGCCCTCTCGCCCCCCCTTGCCTGAGTCAGCAGATCATGGGTTCAAGCCCGACTTCAGAGATGAGCACCTAACCTAGGCTGACACTTCAATACAGTACTGAGGGAGTGTTGGATGAGGCGTTGATGCGAGACCCTGTCTGCCCTCTCACGTGGAGCTAAAATATCCCATGGCACTTTTTGAAGAAGAGCAGGGGACCTTGTCCTGGTGTCCGTGCGAATATTTATCCCTCAACCAACATCACTAAAACAGATTATCTGGTCATTTGTTTCATTGATGTTTGTGGGCTGTCATTGAGCATGAAGCGGCTGCCCAATTTCCTCCATTACAACAGTGACTACTGGTTGTGAAGCGATTTGCAACGTCCTGAATGGGTTAAATTCTGAGGACATACACTTGGCTTTTATTGTCCTGAGTTAGACGGTAGAGGGATGATGTAATCGAGGTGTTGAAAAGGAGTTGATCGGCTGCATTGAGAGAAACTCTGGCGGGGAGTCCAGAACAAGGGGACAGAACCTTCAACTGAGAGCCAGGCCATTCCGGGGTGGTGTCAGCAACCAGGTCTTCACCCACAGGGCAGTGGGAATCGGGAACTCTCTCCCCCAAAAGGCTGTGGAGGTTGGGGGTCAATTGGAGCTTTCAAGACTGAGATCGATAGATTCTTGTTAAAGGGTAACAAGGGAACAGAGCTAATGTGGGTAAATGGAATTAGGATACAGATCAGCCGTAATCTGAATAGTAGAACAGGCTCGAGGGGCTGAATGGCCTCATCCTGTTCCTAACTTCCTAAATTCTTTCTTTCTTGAAATTACAGGCAGTGTCACAGCTGAACCTGATTGATCAGCGCACATCGTTGATTTCACCGAGGGAGCGGGAGTTTGGTGCAGACAGAGCTGGAGCCAGCGAGCATTCTCCCAGCAGCTCAAACACCTGAGCTGTCCGCCTTCAACACGTAATTATTGATCAACCTGGGTGCAATGGGGAGGCTGTATCAGCCCCAGGATCCACTGACAGTGAGGGAGGGCGCGCGGTGGGGGTGGGGGGAGTATGGCGGGGCGAGGGAGGGGGTGGGGGGAGAGGAGAGGGGGAGAGGGGAGGGACAGTGTGGAGGGGAGAGGGATGGGGAGGGGGGAGAGGAGAGGGGGAGGGAGGAGTGTGGAGGGGAGAGGGATGGGGATGGGGAGGGAGGGGGAGGGGGCGGGGGAGAGGGGAGGGGGAGGGTGGGGAGGGGAGAGGGAGGGGGAGAGGGGAGGGGGAGGGGATGGGAGAGGGAGGGGGAGTGTGGAGGGGTGGGGAGGAGGGAGAAGGGAGGGGAGTGTGGAGGGGAGAGGGGTGGGGAGTGTGGAGGGGAGAGGATGGGGAGGAGAGGGAGAGTGTGGAGGGGAGGGGGAGAGGGGAGGGTAGTGTGGAGGGGGAGAGGGGAGGGGTGTGGAGGGGAGGGGGAGAGGGGAGGGTAGTGTGGAGGGGGAGGGGGAGAGGGGAGGGGTGTGGAGGGTAGAGGGAGGGGGGAGAAGGGAGGGGAGGGGGAGGGGGAGGGGAGGAGGAGGGGGGAGAGGGGAGAGGGAGGGGGGAGGGGAGGGGAGGGGAAGAGGGGAGAGGGAGGGGGGAGAAGGGAGGGGAGAGGAGGGGGAGAGGGGAGGGGTGTGGAGGGGAGAGGGAGGGGGGAGGGGAGGAGGAGGGGGGAGAGGGAGGGGGGAGAAGGGAGGGGAGGGGAGGGGGGAGAGGAGAGAGGGAGGGGAGGAGGAGGGGAGGAGGGGAGAAGAGGAGTGGAGAGGGAGGGAGAGGGAGGGAGAGGGGATTGTGGAGGGGAGAGCGAGGGGAAGAGGGGAGAGGAAGGGGGATTGAGGAAAGGGAGGGGAGGGGAGAGGGAGGGGGAGGAAAGGGGAGAAGGAGGGGGGAATGTGGAGGTGAGAGGGAGGGGGAGGGGAGAGGGAGAGGGGAGTGGGGTGTGTGGAGGGGAAGGGGAGAGTGTGGAGTGAGAGAGGGTGGGGGAGAGGAGAGTGTGGAAGGGGAGGGGGAAAAGGAGGGGGAGGGGAAGAGGGACTGGCTATATGGAGGGGGAGAGTGGGCTAAGCTAATCCCACTGCCCCGCTCTCTCCCCACTGCCCGGTATTGTCCTCTGTAAGATATATTGATGGAGTATTTCTTGTTGCTGTTTTCTGTATGCACAGGGCCGCCGCTGCAGATGGACAGCTCCCCGGTGCCGCAATCCTCACACGCTGTCAGCAAGAACCTCGCCCATGTGGCTCTTTTCAACTTCCTCGACTCTCTGGCCAATGGAACAGTGGAGCAGTGTTACAGTGCTCGCTCGCGGAGCACGGTGCTCCAGGGCTTGTCCTTCGGGGGAGTCCCGACCGTCCTTGCCATCAACTTTATCCTCTGGCTGGTATGGCCACACCTGTCTCTTGTCCTGGGCTGATCTGATCCGGGTGTGTCTGAGACAGTGGGCTCCATCTGAACTCCCCAAAAACCGTGAAGTTGGGGTCGGCTCAGAGATCAAAATAGAAAAAAATCTGACGCAGCAACCCAGCTCGCCCACTTCCCGTGACATCCACTCGTGGGAGGTGGGTTGGGCGTTTAAATATTATAATGAGGCTACCTGCCTTCATTTTAACAGGAATTCTATTGGAGCAGGAGTGGTTCCTCCAGGCCCAAGGAGCAAACCAGATGTTTGGGAAACCCGTTCTTCTTCCTCTGACACGGAACGTGTTCCCGGGTCGGGTTCCGGGATGGTGCCTGGACGTATACAGTCCCTGTCTGCACAAAGCTGATATTGCCAATCCCCCTGCTCAATGTCGGTGCCCGCCCTGATCGGTCCTGTGCCCCAATGCACCAGCACTGTGTCAAACTCGCACACACTCCGCTTCAGCAAAGCCAAAGTCTGCCAAAGCTGCAAATAAAAGCAGAGAATACTGGAAATCCTGACCAGGTCAGGCAGCAGTAGTGGCAAGAGCAATTGTACATCCCTGTCTGGAGTAAAAATAAAACGGGGAAGGTGTCTCAACTGAGGCTAACAAGGGAAATTAAGGATAGTGTTAAATCCAAGGAAGAGGCATATAAATTGGCCAGAAAAAGCAACAAACCTGAGGACTGGGGTAATTTAAAATACAGCAGAGGAGGACAAAGGGTTTAATTAAGAGGGGGAAAATAGAGTACGAGAGGAAACTTGCTGGGAACATAAAAACTGACTGCAAAAGCTTCTATAGATATGTGAAGAGAAAAAGATTAGTGAAGACAAACGTAGGTCCCTTGCAGTCAGATTCAGGTGAATTTATAATGGGGAATAAAGAAATGGCGGACCAGTTTAACAAATACTTTGGTTCTGTCTTCACGAAGGAAGACACGAATAACCTTCCGGAAATACTAGGGGACCGAGGATCTCGTGAGAAGGAGGAACTGAAGAAAATCCTTATTAGGTGGGAAATTGTGTTGGGGAAATTGATGGGATTGAAGGCCGATAAATCCCCAGAGCCTGATAGTCTGCATCCCAGAGTACTTAAGGAAGTGGCCCTAGAAATAGTGGATGCATTGGTGATCATTTTCCAACAGTCTATCGACTCTGGATCGGTTCCTATGGACTGGAGGGTAGCTAATGTAACACCACTTTTTAAGAAGGGAGGGAGAAAGAAGGCGGGTAATTATAGACCGGTTAGCCTGACATCAGTAGTGGGAAAAATGTTGGAATCAATTATTAAAGATGAAAAGCAGTGCATTTGGAAAGCAGTGACTGGATCGGTCCAAGTCAGCATGGATTTATGAAAGGGAAATCATGCTTGACAAATCTTCCAGAATTTTTTGAGGATGTAACTAGCAGAGTGGACAAGGGAGAACCAGTGGATGTGGTGTATTTGGACTTTCAAAAGGCTTTTGACAAGGTCCCACACAAGAGATTGGTGTGCAAAATTAAAGCACATGGTATTGGGGATAATGTACTGACGTGGATAGAGAACTGGTTGGCAGACAGGAAGCAGAGAGTCGGGATAAACGGGTCCTTTTCAGAATGGCAGGCAGTGACTAGTGGGGTGCCGCAGGGCTCAGTGCTGGGACCCCAGCTATTTACAATATACATTAATGATTTGGATGAAGGAATTGAGTGTAAAATCTCCAAGTTTGCTGATGACACGAAACTGGGTGGCGTTTGAGCTGTGAGGAGGAAGCTAAGAGGCTGCAGGGTGACTTGGACAGGTTAGGTGAGTGGGCAAATGCATGGCAGATACAGTATAATGTGGATAAATGTGAGGTTATCCACTTTGGTGGCAAAAACACAAAGGCAGAATATTATCTGAATGGTGACAGATTAGGAAAAGGGGAGGTGCAACGAGACCTGGGTGTCATGGTACATCAGTCATTGAAGGTTGGCATGCAGGTACAGCAGGCGGTGAAGAAGGCAAATGGTATGTTGGCCTTCATAGCTAGGGGATTTGAGTATAGGAGCAGGGAGGTCTTACTGCAGTTGTACAGGGCTTGGTGAGGCCTCACCTGGAATATTGTGTTCAGTTTTGGTCTCCGAATCTGAGGAAGGACATTCTTGCTATTGAGGGAGTGCAGCGAAGGTTCACCAGACTGATTCCCGGGATAGCAGGACTGACATATGAGGAGAGACTGGATCAATTGAGCCTGTATTTACTGGAGTTTAGAAGGATGAGAGGGGATCTCATAGAAACATATAACATTTTGACGAGACTGAACAGGTTAGATGCGGGAAGAATGTTCCTGATGTTGGGGAAGTCCAGAACCAGGGGACACAAGTCTAAGGATAAGGGGTAAGCCATTTAGGACTGAGATGAGGAGAAACTTCTTCACTCAGAGTTGTTAACCTGTGGAATTCCCTGCCGCAGAGAGTTGTTGAGGCCAGTTCATTGGATATATTCAAAAGGGAGTTAGATATGGCCCTTACGGCTAAAGGGATTAAGGAGTATGGAGAGAAAGCAGGAAAGGGGGACTGAGGGAATGATCAGCCATGATCTTATTGAATGGTGGTGCAGGCTCGAAGGGCTGAATGGCCTACTCCTGCACCTATTTTCTATGTTTCTATGCTCTGAAAGTGTTTGATGGGTACAGTGTGGAGTGAGCTTTACTCTGCATTGACCCTGAAAATAGATTATAACTCAGAGAATGGTCTTTTGCTCAGCACTGACAGCCTGGAGTATGAAGCCTCAGCTGTTGAAGCCGGTTGGAGGACGAGGGCTGAGGCTCCGTGTGTTCGGCGAATATTAACCCTTGCTGTCTCTCTGTTTGCAGGCGCTGCTCTTCATATTTTCCTGCCTGCGGAAGGCGGCCTGGGACTATGGACGCCTGGCTCTGCTCATGGACAATGACAGGTTCTTCCACATTCTTTTTGTCCCCTTTCCTTTTCATCAGTTCCACCACCCAGTTAGTCCTGACCCGTCCCGTTCCCCGTCCCGTCCCCCCGCCCCCCTCCTCGTCCCCCCTCCCCGTCCCGTCCCCCCTCCCCCCTCCCCGTCCCGTCCCCCCGTCCCCCTCCCCGTCCCGTCCCCCTCCCCCCCCCCCCCCGTCCCGTCCCCCCGTCCCCCCGTCCCCCCTCCCCGTCCCGTTCCCCGTCCCGTCCCCCCGTCCCCCCGTCCCCCCTCCCCGTCCCGTCCCCCCCGTCCCCCTCCCCGTCCCGTCCCCCCGTCCCCCCGTCCCCCCTCCCCGTCCCCCTCCCCGTCCTGTCCCCCCCGTCCCCCCTCTCCGTCCCGTCCCCCCGCCCCCGTCCCGTCCAGAGCTCCTCTCTCACTCTCTCTGTCTCTCTCTCTGTGTCTCTCTCTCTCTGTCTGTCTCTCTCTCTTTCTGTCTCTCTCTCTGTGTCTCTCTCTCTCTGTGTCTCTCTCTGTCTCTCTCTCTGTGTCTCTCCATCTCGCTCTCTCTCTCTGTCTCTCTCTCTCTCTGTCTGTCTCTCTCTCTTTCTGTCTCTCTCTCTGTGTCTCTCTCTCTCTGTTTCTCTCTCTGTGTCTCTCTCTCTCTGTCTCTCTCTCTGTGTCTCTCCGTCTCTCTCTTTCTCTCTGTGTCTCTCTCTCTCTGTCTCTCTCTCTGTGAATCTCTCTCTGTCTCTCTCTCTCTCTGTGTCTCTCCGTCTCTCTCTCTCTCTGTGTCTCTCTCTCTGTCTCTCTCTCTGTGTCTCTCTCTCTGTGTCTCTCCGTCTCTCTCTCTCTCTGTCTCTCTCTCTGTGTCTCTCTCTCTCTGTCTCTCTCTCTTTCTGTCTCTCTCTCTGTGTCTCTCCGTCTCTCTCTCTCTCTCTGTGTCTCTCTCTCTGTCTCCCGCTGTGCATCTCTCTCTGTTCTCTCTCTCTCTGTTTCTCTCTCTGCGTCTCTCTCTCTCTCTGCCTCTCCCTTTCTCCTCCTGGCTCAAAGCCTGGTGTGGGAGAAATGGGTTTTGGTTCGTGGGGCACTAACACCAGTACTGGGATAAGGGAGCTGTTCCGTTGGGACGAGCTCCACTTAGACCAGGCTGGGACTAGGGTCCTGATGAATCAAATAACTAGGGCTTTAAACTAACCAGTGGGGCGGACGGTTCAGGTGAGCGAAAATGAAAAAAGTCAAAGAATAAGAAGGCGGCGACAATAAAGCAGGGTAGCACTGCGAGAAATAAAAACCAGAGCGTGACAGGAAAGGACAAAATGTATAAACATAAAAGTGAATCAGAAAGTGGGATCAAAGCAGGAAAAAAATGGTAAAAAAACAATTTTAAAACCTCTTTATCTGAATGCACACAGAATAAATTATTTGGCAGCACAAATAGATACAAATGGGTATGATCTGATGACCATTACAGAGTCTGGTTACAAGGTGACCAAGGCTGGGAACTAAATATTCAGGGTATTTGACAATCCGGAAGGGCAGGCAGAAAGGAAAAGGAGGTGGGGTAGCTCTATTAACAAAGGATGGGATCAGTGTATTAGTGAGAAACGATATTGGTTCAGAGGATCAAAATGTTGATTCAGATTGGGCGGATATAAGGAATAATAATGGGAAAAAATTCCTGGTGGGCCTAATCTATAGGCCCCCCAACAGTAGCTACACTGTTGGATGGAGTATAAATCAAGAAATAATGGAGGCTTGTAATAAAGGAACGGCAATAATCATGGGCGATTTTAACCTTATATTGATTGGGCAAAGGAAGATTTCATAGAGTGTATCCGGGATAGTTTCCTTGAACAGTACGTTGCAGAACCAACCAGGGAGCAGGCTATCTTAGATCTGGTCCTGTGTAATGAGACAGGATTAATAAATGATCTCCTTGTAAAAGATCCTCTAGGAAAGAGTGATCATAGCATGGTTGAATTTCAAATTCAGTTGGAGGGTGAGAAAGTTGGATCTCAAACCAGGATCCTTAGCTTAAATAAAGGAGACTACAAAGGTACAAAGACAGAGTTGGCTAAAGCGGACTGGGAAAATAGATTAAAGAATGGAATGGGATGGTTGATGAGCAGTGGCAGACATTTAAGGAGATATTTCATAACTTGCAACAAAAATATATCCCAATGAGAAGGAAAGACTGTAAGAGAAGGGATAACTATCCGTGGCTAACTAAGGAAATAAGGGATGGTATCAAATTGAAAACAAGGGCATACAATGTGGCCAAGACTAGTGGGAGGCCAGAGGATTGGGAAACTTTTAAAAGCCAGCAAAGAATGACTAAAATAATGATAAAGAGAGGGAAGATAGATTATGAAAGTAAACTAGCATGAAATATAAAAACAGATAGTAAGAGTTTCTACATAAAAAGGAAGAGAGTGGCTAAAGTAAATGTTGGTCCCCTGGGGGATGAGACTGGGGAATTAATAATGGGGAACAGGGAACTGGCAGAGACGTTGAACAAATATTATGTATCGGTCGTCACGGTAGAAGTCACCAAAAACATCCCAATAGTGGATAAACAAGGGGCTATAGGGAGGGAGGAACTTAATACAATCACTATCACTAAAGAAGTAGTACTCGGTAAAATAATGGGACTAAAGGTAGACAAGTCCCCTGGACCTGATGCCTTACATCCTCGGGTCCTAAAAGAAGTGGCTACAGAGATAGTGGATGCATTGGTTGTAATTTACCAAAATTCCCTGGATTCTGGGGAGGTCCCAGCGGATTGGAAAACCGCGAATGTAACACCCCTATTTAAAAAGGGAGGTAAACAGAAAGCAGGAAACTATAGACCAGTTAGCCTAACGTCTGTGGTTGGGAAAATGCTGGAGTCCATTATTAAGGAAGCAGTAGCAGGACATTTGGAAAAGCATAATTCAATCAAGCAGAGTCAGCATGGTTTTATGAAGGGGAAATCATGTTTAACAAATTTACTGGAATTCTTTGAAGATGTAACGAACAGGGTGGATAAGGGGGAACCAGTGGATGTGGTGTATTTGGATTTGCAGAAGGCATTCGATAAGGTGCCACATAAAAGGTTACTGCACAAGATAAAAGTTCACGGGGTTGGGGGTAATATATTAGCATGGATAGAGGATTGGCTAACTAACAGAAAACAGAGAGTCGGGATAAATGGGTCATTTTACGGTTGGCAAACAGTGACTAGTGGGGTGCCGCAGGGATCAGTGCTGGGGCCTCAACTATTTACAATCTATATTAATGACTTGGATGAAGGGACTGAGTGTAATGTAGCCAAGTTTGTTAATGGTACAAAGATGGATGGGAAAGCAAATTGTGAGGAGGACACAATACATCTACAAAGAGTTATAGACAGGCTAAGTGAGTGGGCAAAAATTTGGCAGATGGAGTACAATGTGGGAAAATGTGAGGTTATCCACTTTGGAAGAAAAAATAGAAAAGCAAATTATAATTTAAATGGCAAAATGCTGCAGTACAGAGGGACCTGGGGGTCCTTGTGCATGAAACACAAAAAGTTAGTATGCAGGTACAGCAAGTGATCAGGAAGGCAAATGGAATGTTGGCCTTTATTGCAAGGGGGATAGAGTATAAAAGCAGAGAAGTCCTGCTACAACTGTACAGGGTATTGGTGAGGCCACACCTGGAGTACTGCGTACAGTTTTGGTCTCCGTATTTAAGGAAGGATAAACTTGCATTGGTGGCAGTTCAGAGAAGGTTCACTCGGTTGATTCCTGGGATGAGGGGGTTGACTTATGAGGAAAGGTTGAGTAGGTCGGGCCTCTACTCATTGGAATTCAGAAAAATGAGAGGCGACCTTATCGAAACATACAAGATAATGAGGGGGCTTGACAAGGTGGATGCAGAGAGGATATTTCCACTCATAGTGAAAACTAAAACTAGGGGACATAGTCTCAGAATAAGGGGCCGCCCATTTAAAACTGAGATGAGGAGAAATTTTCTCTCAGAGGTTGTAAATCTGTGGAATTCTCTGCCCCAGAGAGCTGTGGAGGTGGGGCATTGAATATATTTAAGGTGGAGATAGACAGATTTTTGAGCGATAAGGGAGTAAAGGGTTATGGGGAGTGGGTGGGGAAGTGGAGTTGAGTCCATGATCAGATCAGCCATGGTCTTACTGAATGGTGGAGCAGGCTCCAGGGGCCGAATGGCCGACTCCTGCTCCTATTTCTTATGTTCCTCTCTCTCTTCCTCTCTCTGTCTCTCTCTCTCTTCTGTCTCTCTCTTTCTCTGTATCTCCGCCTCTCTGTTTCTCTCTGTCTCTCTTTCTCTGTATCTCTGCCTTTCTCTGTTTCTCTCTGTCTCTCTCTCTCTCTCTCTCCCTCTCTGTCTCTCGCTCTCTCCCTTTCTCTATCTGCGCTCTCTGTGTGTGTACGTCTCTCTCTTTCTCTCTCTCAATAGAATCATAGAAAAATAATGACACAAAAGGGAGCCATTTCAGCCCATCGTGTCCGTGCCAGTCGAAAAAGAGCTAACCAACCTGATCCCACCTTTCAGCACGAGGTCCATAACCCTGTAGGCTACAGCACTTCAGGAGCACATCCAAGTACTGTTTAAATGTGGTGAGGGTTTCTGCCTCTACCACCCTTTCAGGCAGTGAGTTCCAGACCCCCACCACCCTCTGGGTGAAGATATGTTTCCTCAACTCCCCTCTAATCCTTTTACCAATTACTTTAAATCTATGCCCCCTGGTTATTGACCATTATGCTAAGGGAAATAGGTCCTTCCTATCCACTTTATTTAGGCCCCTCATAATTTTATACACCTTAATTAAATCTCCCCTCAGCCTCCTCTGTTCCTAGGAAAACAACCCCAGCCTATCCAATCTTTCCAGTCCCGGCAACATCCTCGTAAATCTCCTCTGTACCCTTTCCAATGCAATCACATCTTTCCTGTAATGTGGTGACCAGAACTGCACGCAGTACTCCAGCTGTGGTCTAACCAGTGTTTTATACAGTTCAAGCATAACCTCCCTGCTCTTGTATTCTATGCCTCAGCTAATAAAGGCAAGCATTCTGTATGGCTTCTTAACCACTATATCCACCTGGCCTGCTACCTTTAATGATCTGTGGCCATACACTCCAAGGTCCCTCTGTTCCTCCACACCTCTCCGTATCCTCCCATTTAATGTGTATTCCCTTGCCTTGTTGCACCTCCCCAAATGCATTACCTCACACGTCTCTGGATCGAATTCCATTTGCCACTTCCCTGTGGAACTGCCAGTCGATCGATATCTTCCTGCAATCTAGAGCTTTGCTCCTCACTGTCAACCACACAGCCAATTTTTGTATCATCTTTAAATTTCTTTATCATGCCCCCTACATTTAAGTCTAAATCATTAATATATACTACAAAAAGTAAGGGACTGAGTACTGAGCCCTGTGGAACCCCACTGGAAACAGCCTTCCAGTCACAAAAACTTCCCATGCTTGATTAATCTGTGTTTTTCTAAATGAAGGTTTATACTGTCCCTCAGAATTGATGCCAGTAATTTGCCCACCACTGAGGTTAAGCTGACTGGCCTGTAATTACTCAGTTTATTCCTTCCTCCCTTCTTGAACAAAGGAACAACGTTAGCAGTTCTCCAATTCTCTGGCACCACTCCTGTAGCCTGGGAGGATTAGAAAATGATGGTCAGAGCCTCTGCAATTTCCTCCCTTGCTTCTTTTAATAGCCTAGGATATATTTCATCCGGTCCTGGCGATTTATCAACTTTCAAAGATGCTAAGCCCCTTCATACTTCCTCTCTTACTATGTTTATCCCGTCCAATATTTCATTCTCTTCCTCCTGAACTTCAACGTCGCCATCGTCCCATCTTTTGTGAAAACTGCCGCAAAGTATTCATTTAGTACCTTGCCCACATCCTCCGCCTCCACACATAGATCACCATGTTGGTCTCTAATAGGCCCTACTCTTTCCTTCGTTATCCTCTTGCTCCTTATGTAATTGTAAAACAACTTTGGATTTTCTCTGATTCTACTTGCCAGTATTCTTTTTGCTTTCCTAACTTCCTTCTTAATTTCCCCTGCACTTTCTATACTCTTCTAGGCTTTCTGCAGTATTGAGCTCACGATATCTGATATAAGCTTCCCTTTTTTCCCTTATCTTTCCCTGTACGCACCTGGTCATCCAGGGCGTCTACATTTGTAAGTTCTACACGTTATCTTTGTGGGAACATGTTTACCCTAAACTCCGTGTCCCTCGGTCTGGCACTGATTTACCTCCAAGTAACTGTTTCCAGTCCACTTTTGTTAAATCACGTCTCAGCCTAGTAATGTTGGCTTTCCCCCAATTTAGAACCCTTATTCCTGTTTTTTCTTGAACCTTATCCATAATGATGCTAAAACTAACTGAGGTATGATCACTACCACAAAATGCTCTCCCACTGTTACTCCTTCCCCCTGCCCAGCTTCATTCCCTAACACTAAATCCAGAACTTCCCCCCCCCCCCCCCCTTCTTGTTGGGCTTGCTACATATTGGCTAAAAAGAGTTTCCAGAATGCAATTTAGGAATTCTGTGCCCTCTGTCCCTTTTACACGATAGTATCCCAGTTAATGTTCGGGTCATTGAATTTCCCAACTATTACTGCCCTATTATTTTTGCACTTGAAAGAAATGTACCTACAAATTTCTCTTCTATCTCCCTCTGACAGTTTGGGGGTGTATAGTACACTCCCAGCAGTGTGATCGCCCCTTTTTTGTTCTTTAATTCAACCCATATGGCCTCGTTTGATGATCTCTTTAACATATCATCCCTACTCACAACTGTAATTGTTTCTTTAATCAGTACTGCAACTCCCCCCCCCCCGCCAATCCTTTTTTTACCCCCCCCCCTCTGTCCTGCCTGAAAACCCTGTAACCAGGAATGTTGAGCTGCCATACCTGCCTCTCTTTCAGCCATGTCTCAGTAATAGCTATAATATCATACTCCCAAGTGTCCACCTGTGCCCTCAGCTCATCTGCTTTATTCCCCAGAGTCCTTGCATTGAAGAATATACCATTTAGCACGCCCAAACTCCCTTCTTGTCTATTTTCTAGCCTTTGTTTCCTCTGCCTTCCAAACTCGCTTACTAATTTCCTGCCTTCCAATTCCAGCTTTACTTCTCTCCCTTCTGACAATACTCTCAGATTCTCCACCCCCCATCCCCCTGCCAAGCTAGTTTAAACCCTCCCCAACAGCACTAGCAAACGCCCCCGCGAGGATATTGGTCCCGGCTCTGTTGAGGTGCAACCCGTCTGGTTTGTACAGGTCCCATCTCCTCCACAAATGGTTCCAATGCCTCAGGAATCTAAAGCCCTCCCTCCTGCACCATCTCTCTAGCCACGCGTTCATCTGCTCTATCCTCCTATTTCTGTACTCACTCGCGTGTGGCACCGGCAGTAATCCAGAGATTACTACCTTTGAGGTCCTGCTTTTTAATCTCTTTCCTAACTCCCTAAACTCTGCCTGCAGGACCTCATCCCTTTTTCTACCGATGTCATTGGTCCCGATATGGACCATGACCTCTGGCTGTTCTCCCTCTCCCCCCAGTTAGTCTTTGCGACTCTCTCAGTCTCTCTCTCTGCGTCTCTCTCTCTCTCTCTCTCTCTCAGTCTCTGTCTCTCTGTCTCTCTCTCTCTCTCTCTCTCTCTCTCGGCAAGAGAAGAAATAACCAGCCGTGGATAACCAAGGAAATAAAGGAAAGTATCAAATCAAAGACCAATGCGTATAAGGTGGCCAAGGTTAGTGGGAAACTAGAGGATTGGGAAGATTTTAAGCAACAGCAAAGAATGACTAAAAAAGCAATAACGAAAGGGAAGATAGATTACGAAGGTAAACTTGCGCAAAACATAAAAACAGATAGTAAAAGCTTTTACAGATATATGAAACGGAAAAGAGTGACTAAAGTAAATGTTGGTCCCTTAGAAGATGAAAAGGAGGATTTAATAATGGGAAATGTGGAAATGGCTGAGACCTTAAACAATTATTTTGCTTCGGTCTTCACAGTGGAAGACACAGAAACCATGCCAAAAATTGCTGGTCATAGGAATGTGGGAAGGGAGGACCTTGAGACAATCACTATCACTAGGGGGGTAGTGCTGGACAGGCCAATGGGACTCAAGGTAGACAAGTCCCCTGGTCCTGATGAAATGCATCCCAGGGTATTAAAAGAGATGGCGGAAGTGAAAGCAGATGCATTTGTTATAATCTACCAAAATTCTCTGGACTCTGGGGAGGTACCAGCGGATTGGAAAGCAGCTAATGTAACGCTTCTGTTTAAAAAAGGGGGCAGACAAAAGGCAGGTAACTATAGGCCGGTTAGTTTAACATCTGTAGTGGGGAAAATGCTTGAAACTATCATTAAGGAAGAACTAGCGGGACATCTAGATAGGAATAGTGCAATCAAGCAGACGCAGCATGGATTCATGAAAGGGAAATCATGTTTAACTAATTTACTGGAATTCTTTGAGGATATAACGAGCATGGTGGATAGAGGTGTACCGATGGATGTGGTGTATTTAGATTTCCAAAAGGCATTTGATAAGGTGCCACACAAAAGGTTACTGCAGAAGATAAAGGTACACGGAGTCAGAGGAAATGTATTAGCATGGATAGAGAATTGGCTGGCTAACAGAAAGCAGAGAGTCGGGATAAATGGGTCCTTTTCGGGTTGGAAATCGGTGGTTAGTGGTGTGCCACAGGGATCGGTGCTGGGACCACAACTGTTTACAATATACATAGATGACCTAGAGGAGGGGACAGAGTGTAATGCAACAAAATTTGCAGATGACACAAAGATTAGTGGGAAAGCGGGTTGTGTAGAGGACACAGAGAGGCTACAAGGAGATTTGGATAGGTTAAGCGAATGGGCTAAGGTTTGGCAGATGGAATACAATGTCGGAAAGTGTGAGGTCATCCACCTTGGGAAAAAAAACAGTAAAAGGGAATATTATTTGAATGGGGAGAAATTACAACATGCTGTGGTGTAGAGGGACCTGGGGGTCCTTGTGCATGAAACTCTTTTGAGTTCACCTGTGAAAACATAAAAACAATAAACGGTGCCACCCGACCTGGGTGACACTCCAGACATTTTCAAGGCCCTTTTTTTCCCCCCTTTTTTTTTTTTTTTTTTGGGCACTAAAATCACAATTTTCCCCAGTGCCCCCTATAAAAGGGAAGGGGGACACTAAAAGCACCGGCAATTAAAACAAATTAAACTTTAAAACGTAAAATCAAATTAAAATTTGGTTGCCGGGCGTGATGATGCACTCCAGTCCCTCCGGTGCCCACCTCTCGCGGAAGGCCGCGAGCGTACCGGTGGACACCGCGTGCTCCATCTCCAAGGACACCCTGGACCGGATGTAAGAGCGGAAGAGAGGCAGGCAGTCAGGTTGAACGACCCCCTCGACCGCCCGCTGCCTGGACCGGCTGATGGCACCCTTGGCCGTGCCCAGGAGCAGTCCTACGAGGAGGCCTTCGGACCTACCCGCTCCCCTCCGCACAGGGTGCCCAAAGATCAGGAGAGTGGGACTGAAGTGCAGCCAGAATTTCAGGAGCAGCCCCTTCAAATAGTGGAACTCCTTGTGCATGAATCCCAAAAAGTTAGTTTGCAGGTGCAGCAGGTAATCAGGAAGGCGAATGGAATGTTGGCCTTCATTGCGAGAGGGATGGAGTACAAAAGCAGGGAGGTCCTGCTGCAACTGTATAGGGTATTGGTGAGGCCGCACCTGGAGTACTGCGTGCAGTTTTGGTCACCTTACTTAAGGAAGGATATACTGGCTTTGGAGTGGGTACAGAGACGATTCACTCGGCTGATTCCGGAGATGAGGGGGTTACCTTATGATGATAGATTGAGTAGACTGGGTCTTTACTCCTGGAGTTCAGAAGGATGAGGGGTGATCTTATCGAAACATTTAAAATCATGAAAGGAATGGACAAGATAGAGGCAGAGAGGTTGTTTCCACTAGTCGGGGAGACTAGAACTAGGGGGCACAGCCTCAAAATACGGGGGAGCCAATTTAAAACCGAGTTGAGAAGGAATTTCTTCTCCCAGAGGGTTGTGAATCTGTGGAATTCACTGCCCAAGGAAGCAGTTGAGGCTAGCTCATTGAATGTTTTCAAATCACAGATAGATAGATTTTTAACCGATAAGGGAATTAAGGGTTACGGGGAGAGGGCGGGTAAGTGGAGCTGAGTCCACGGCCAGATCAGCCATGATCTTATTGAATGGCGGAGCAGGCTCGAGGGGCTAGATGGCCTACTCCTGTTCCTAATTCTTATGTTCTTATGTTCTTATGTTCTCAATCTCTGTCTCTCTCTCTCTCTCAGTCTCTGTCTCTCTGCGTCTCTCTCTCTCTCTCTCTGTCTCGGTCTCTCTGCGTCTCTCTCAGTCTCTATCTCTGCATCTCTCTCTCTCACTCTGTCTCTCTCTCTCTGTCTCCGTCTCTCTCTCTCTGCATCTCTTTCTCTTTCTCTCTCTCTCTGCGTCTTGCTCCATGTCCTCCTTTCTCATGCTCTCTGCATCTCTGCCTCCCTCTGTCTCTGTCTCTGTCTCTCTCTCTCTCTCTGTCACTGTCTCTCTCTCTCTGCCTCTCTCTGCGTCTCTCTTTTCTGTGTCTCTCTGCTTGTCTCTGTCTCTGTCTGTCTTTCTCACTCTCCTTTGCTCTCTCTTTCTGCAGCACTCCAGCCCTCTCACTCTCCCTGTCTCTCTGACTCTCTCTCTTTCTGTCACTCTCTCTCTCTCTCTCTCTGTCTCTCTCTCTCTGCATCTCTCTCTCTCACTGTGTTCTCTCCTTCTCTGCGCCTCACTGAGAGAGAGACAGAGAGAGAGACCACGAGGGCGGGGAAGAGAGAGAGGGAGAGAGAGAGAGAAGGGGGGAGACAGAGAGACAGACAGGGAGACAGTCTCTCTGTCTGTGCCCTTCTCTCTCCCTCTCTCTGCGTCTCTCTCTCTCTCTGTCACTCTATCTCTCTCTCTGCATCTCTCCATCTCATTGTCGCTCTCTCTCTGTGTCTCTCTCTCTTGCTGTCTCCCTGTCTGTCTCTCTGTCACCCCCCTTCTCTCTCTCTCCCTCTCTCCCTTCCCCTCTCTCATGCTCTCTCTCCCCGTCTCTCTCTCACTCTGCACCTCTCTCTCTTTCTCTCTCTCTCTCTCTCTCTGTCTCCCCCCCCCCGCCCCCACGCTCCACCCCTCTCTCCCTTCCTCTCTCCTGCTCTCTCTCTGCCTACTCCCCTCGCTCTGTCTCTGCGTCCTTCTCTCTCTCTTTGTGTGTCTCTCTATGTCTACCCGCTCTCCCCCCTCTCTCCCTCCCTCTCTCTCTCTCTCTCTGCCTCCTCCCCTCTCTCTCTCTGTCTCTCTCTCTCTGCGTCTTTCTCTCTCTCTTTGTGTCTCTCTCTCTGTCTCCCCCCCCCCCCCTCTCTCTCCCCTCTCTGTCTCACCCTCTCTCTCCCCTTTCTGTGATTCGCAATGCCTCTGGGAGCGTGGAAGTGTGCCATTATGTTTAAAGATCTTTATCCTTTACATTCTGCAGCCTGACCTCTCTGTTTTATGGGGAACCGACTGAAAAGGAGAAGTCCCCGTCTGAGAGCAGCCCCACCGAGCTGGAGAGTAAAGATGTGGTACGTGAGCATTTGTGCATGTTAACTGACTTTCTCCAATTCCGTGCCTTTGTGTGTTTGTGGAACTTTAAACAAAGTATTCTGGAAATCCATATAAACTACATCCATAGACATTCTCCACTCTACAATTTAGTTACATCCTCATAAAAAATTAAACTCTATTTAGAAACATAGGGCTCGAACCTCCACTTTTTTTTTGCCTGCTTAACGCGCACCTAACGTCGATTTTATCGCTGAAATGACATATAACGCCCAGATATCGCCCATTCTGGCACAAAATGGTAACTGACGGGCATTTTTAGGAGACTTATCGGCGAGCATTATTTTCCCAATGGGCTTAACGCTGGGAAAAAATATTACCGCCTGCCCATTTTTTTGGGGCGGAATCAGCAGAATGGGCGATTTCAACATCCATATTATCGCCCAGTGTTACTTTCCTTACGGAATTAACGCAGAGATTCAATATTAACGCCCGCCCACTGTTTTTTTGTCAAAAAGAGCATATTTACCCAAACTAGTGGCCATGGAGATCGCCCATTGTCAATTTCACCACCTCGCACACATATCGCCCACAATATCGCTCGCTCAAAAAACCGCCCACAAAAAGTGGAACTAACCAGGCTGGACGCCAGCGGTGTGACTGGCATTTGTTAAATCCCACTCTTACGTGAGGAGCTGATATCAGAACAATTTGCCTGAAAGAGCACTGATGTGAGTGACAACACTGACACACTGCTGTGTGTGTGCAGCTCAGACATTAATGGTGCCCATCACCTTGGTGCCAGTTAAAGTTTACATTGATTGATGTTAAGTTGTATTTAACCCTTTCATGGTAAGGAATCACCAGGTTGGAGTGGTCCAGCTATCTGAGACAATGCGCAACAAGGTTATGTTCAATAACAAAAGTTTAATACCAACATTGGTCTGAAATCATAAGTATCACAGCCAATAACACCCAAACCCCACCCACACCCCACTTTTCCCACCATTGACATAAATCACATGGTCAACATGTCCAACAGCACAGAATGCAAAGGCAAAGCAGGAGCATGGTCCCCAGTCCCCATACATTGCAACAAATGGCATACACCCAGATGGAGATATAACACAGCCATCTCCTGCGGACATGCACCTCACTTTCCTTCCCCCCTCTCCTTCACCCCACCTCTACCCCTTCCCCTCCTCGCTCCATGGTGCCTGGCCGAGGAGCTCCTCAGGCGGTGCCTCATTGGGAGGGATGAAGACAGATGCGGTGGTTGGATGGGTACGGGAGCGGGGAGTGCTGAGGGGGCAACATTCTCTGGTGCAGAAGCAGGATCTTGGTCCTTGCTCACATCTGTCGTTCGCAGTGGTGGTGTGGAGCCTAGGGGTGGAGTGCCGCGCTCGGGGACCACTGGGAGGTCTGTGGCAGCAGTGTTCCTGGCTATCGCATCCAGGGACTCCGCCATGCGCGGAATGTACTCGGTCATGGTGGCCAGATGTCGGGTTATGCCCCCCAATGCTTCGATGAGCTGGTCACCAATGTCTACAATCCTCCTGGCCAACTGTACCATCTCTCCGCTGTCATGTCACGCTTGTGAAACAGACCTGCTGTGTCCACGAGGCCTCTGCTGGGTTGGCCACGTCCTGGGGACAAATGGGGTGCCCTGTGGCGAGGTGCTTGGGGCCGGTACCTCCAGAGTGGAGGCAGGAATGACTGGAGGACCAATAGACGGCCTTGGGGTGGAATGGGTTCTGGAGCGTGGCGATGTAGGTTCCTCGAAGTCCGCACTCTCATCCGTGGAGAACAGACCCAGCGGATTGATGGGCAACAATCGGAGCTCCTCGGCAGCAGATCTAGTAGGATTGTCCACCATCTCCTGCCCCAGGCCCTCACCTTCTGGTCTCTGTGGCCTTTCCTGGGGCCGCGCTGCTGGCTGAGCTGCAAAACACAAATGAGGTTATTAGAGGAGAAGGCAGTGCTAGGGTGACAAGGTGAGTCCAGCGCTACACACAGCCTATGCACAACAAAAGCACAACTGCTCTCAAAATCATCGCAGACATCACATTTCATGACCATCAACACATTCTGCATTACAATGATTTTCATTGGACCAGCATTATTTCTATGACACTTTGAGAAATCATCTATCATATTTGATTGTTCGGATATGAGTGGGTGTGACATCTATTGACTTTACATCACACAATGGTGTAAGCTTTACTCACCTGGCATCACTTCAGGGTCTGCAGATGTGTCCGTGGTTATCCGGGGGTGCTTCCCCACGAGTGCGAGCACCCGCTCCTCCATCTCTGTGATGTCGCTGGGACTGGTGGCCCCCCACCTGGTCTCCTCTGTACGGACCTCATCGTCGAGAGTTTCTTCTGTAAAAGGTAACAGGACGACCTGGCATGAGATCAGTGCGTGATATCATTGCTAGGTCCTGTCACAGACACTGATACAACACATAACCCACAGATGTAATCATGAATATTATGATTATTGTCATTCTTTACCTAAAGGCGTACACCGTGACCGCAGGCTTTGAGTAAAACATTCCCGGTAAAAGTGCAAGACCTCACATCTGCTGATAGTCACTCATGACTGTTACAAATCAAATTATATAAATACATAAGTACATGTAAATCAATGTAATACTTTTGCGGATCCCACAAGGTCGTTCCATCGTTTGCGGCATTGGTTGCCCTCACGCACCTCGTTGGTCGCTGACGAGACCACCTCTGCTATCTCGGTCCATAGGCCTTTGGGGTGGGCTTCCCACGCCCTCCCTGTGTCATATCACCCCAGCGTGACTCAGCCTCCTGCAGGAGGGAGGCATTTGCCTCGTCCGAGAACCTCCTCGCTCTTTTGTGATCCTCTCCCACCTCACTGCTGTCTCCAGCGTCAGTCTCCACAGCATGCTGTGATGCCTCCTCCTCTCTCTCCATTATAGGCCAAATTTGGGCAAATATGTGGCCGTTAACAGCTACATTTTGTTTGCCTTCTTGCTGTGAAGCTCTAAAGTCTCCCTCCTTCCTCCCAAAGCCGCCACACCCAGACACGCCTTCAGTCCCTCTGAACTCCCTCTCTCTGTCTCCTCTTCTGCGCATGTCATGGTGACCCTTGACCTCCTGAATCACGGGAATCAAGCGTTATGGCAGAAGGTCAGAGAGATTTAACGCTACCGCCCATTTGATATCGCTCGCGGTAACGCCCATTTTCAAAAATGTAAACGAGATGTTTTGAGAATGGACAAGAAATCGGCGATCTGAAAACCCTTTTTTACCGCCCACGCTGGAAATAACGCCCATTTTTGGGCAATAAGCACAAAAGTGGAGGTTCTAGCCCATAGAAATTTACAGCGCAGGAGGAGGCCATTCCGGCCCATCGTGTCCGCGCCGACCGACAAAGAGCCACACGGCCCTCGGTCAGCAGCCCTGAAGGTTACATATAAACCCACGAACAATAACAGAAAGGTAAAGAGCACCCAGCCCAACCAGTCCGCCTCACACAACTGCGACACCCCTTATACTGAAACATTCTACACTCCACCCCAACCGGAGCCATGGGATCTCCTGGGAGAGGCAAAAACCAGATTAAAACCCGGCCAATTTAGGGAGAAAAAAATCTGGGAAAATTCCTCTCCGACCCATCCAGGCGATCGACACTAGTCCAGGAGATCACCCTGGCCGTATTCGATTCCCTGCAGTACTTACCATCATATCTGCTCCGTCCAACAAAAGGTCATCCAGTCTAATCCCAATTATCAGCTCTCGGTCCGTAACCCTGCAGGTTACTGCACTTTAAGAACATAAGAACATAAGAATTAGGAACAGGAGTAGGCCATCTAGCCTCTCGAGCCTGCTCCGCCATTCAACAAGATCATGGCTGATCTGGCCGTGGACTCAGCTCCACTTACCCGCCCGCTCCCCGTAACCCTCAATTCCATTATTGGTTAAAAATCTATCCATCTGTGACTTGAATACATTCAATGAGCTAGCCTCAACTGCTTCCTTGGGCAGAGAATTCCACAGATTCACAACCCTCTGGGAGAAGAAATTCCTTCTCAACTCGGTTTTAAATTGGCTGCCCCGTATTAAGTGCCCATCCAACCATCTCTTAAAAGTGGTGAGGGTTTCTGCATCCACCACTCTTCCAGGCAGCAAGTTCCAGATCCTCACAACCCTCTGCGTAAAAATCATCATCATAGGCAGTCCCTCAAAATCGAGGAGGACTTGCTTCCACTCCCTAAGTGAGTTCTTTGATGGCTGAACAGTCCGATACGAGAGCCACAGATACAGGTGGGACAGACATCTGAGGAAGGACGTTCTTGCTATTGAGGGAGTGCAGCGAATGATTCCAGGGATGGCAGGACTGACATATGAGGAGAGACTGGATCAACTGGGCCTTTATACATTGGAGTTTAGAAGGATGAGAGGGGATCTCATAGAAACATATAAGATTCTGAAGGGACGGGACAGGTTAGATGCGGGAAGAATGTTCCCGATGTTGGGGAGGTCCAGAACCAGGACATAGTCTAAAAAGGATAAGGGGTAGGCCATTTAGGACCGAGATGAGGAGAAACTTCGTCACTCAGAGAGTTGTTAACCTGTGGAATTCCCTACCGCCGAAAGTTGTTCATGCCAGCTCATTGGATATATTCAAGAGGGAGTTAGATATGGCCCTTACGGCTAAAGGGATCAAGGGGTATGGAGAGAAAGCAGGAAAGGGGTACTGAGGGAATGATCAGCCATGATCTTATTGAATGGTGGTGCAGGCTCGAATGGCCTACTCCTGCACTTATTTTCTATGTTTCTATGTTTCTAAACCTTCAACCAACCACCTTAAAACTATGCCCCCTCATAATAGACCTCTCCACCAATGGAAATAATCCCTTACTATCCACCATGTCCAGGCCCCTCAATATTTTGTACACCTCAATGAGGTCTCCTCTCAACCTCCTCTGTTCCAATGAGAACAAACCCAGCCTATCCAATCTGTCCTCATAACTAAGATTCTCCATTCCAGGCAGCATCCTAGTAAATCTCCTCTGCACCCTCTCCAGTGCAATCACATCCTTCCTATAATATGGTGACCAGAACTGCACGCAGTACTCCAGCTGTGGCCTAAGCATAATTCCTTGCTCTTATATTCGATGCCTCGACCAATAAAGGCAAGCATTCCGTATGCCTTTTTAACCACCTTATCCACCTGGCCTACTTTCAGGGATCTGTGGACAAGCACTCTAAGGTCCCATTGTTCATCTACACTATTAAGTGGCCTGCAGCTTAATGTATATACCCTTTCCTTATTAGCATCACCTCACACTTCTCTGAATTAAATTCCATTTGCCACTGCTCTGCCCACCTGACCAGTAGATTGATGTCCTCCTGCAGCCCATGACTTTCCTCTTCATTATCAACCACACAGCCAATTTTAATGTTGTTTGCAAACTTCTTAATCATACTCCCTATATTCAAATTTAAATTGTTGATATATACTACAAAAAGCAAGGGACCCAGTACTGAGCCCTGTGGAACCCCACTGGAAACATCCTTCCAGTCACAAAAACATCCATCAACCATTACCCTTAAATCTGTGGAATTCGCTGCTTCAGAGAGCTGTGGAAAATGGGACACTGAATAAATTTAAGACAGAAATAGACAGTTTCTTAAACGATAAGGGGATAAGGGGTTATGGGGAGTGTGTGGGGAAGTGGAGCTTGATCGGATCAGCCATGATCTTATTGAATGATGGAGTAGACTCGAGGGGCCATATGGCCTACTCCTGCTCCTATTTCTTATGTTCTTATGTTCTATGCTTCCTGCCTCTGAGCCAAATTTGGATCCAATGTGACACTTTGCCCTGTATCCCAGGGGCTTTAACCTTCATGACCAGTCTACCATGTGGGACCTTATCAAAGGCCTTGCTAAATTCCATATATACTACATCGTACGCACTGCCCTCATCGACCCTCCTGGTTGCCTCCTCAAAAAATTCAATCAGGTTAGTCAATTACGATCTTCCCTTAACAAATCCGTGCTGACTGTCCCTAATTAATCCTTGCCTTTCCAAATGTAGATTTATCCTGTCTTTCAGGATTTTTTTCCAATAATTTTCCCACCACTGAGGTCAGGCTGACAGGCCTGTAATTACTCGGCCTATCCCTTTCTCCCTTCTTAAACAAAGGCACTACATTAGCAGTCCTCCAGTCCCCCGGCACCATGCCCAGATCCAAAGAAGACTGGAAAATGATGGTCAACACCTCTGCTATTTCCTCTTTTACTTTGCTCAACAGCCTGGGATGCATTTCATCCAGGCCTGGGGACTTATCCACTTTCAAAGCTGATAAACCCCTGGAGTATTGTGTACAGTTTTGGTCTCCTAACCTGAGGAAGGACATTCTTGCTATTGAGGGAGTGCAGCGAAGATTCACCAGACTGATTCCCGGGATGGCGGGACTGACCTATCAAGAAAGACTGGATCAACTGGGCTTGTATTCACTGGAGTTCGGAAGAATGAGAGGGGATCTCATAGAAACGTTTAAAATTCTGACGGGTTTAGACAGGTTAGATGCAGGAAGAATGTTCCCAATGTTGGGGAAGTCCAGAACCTGGGGACACAGTCTAAGGATAAGGGGTAAGCCATTTAGGACCGAGATGAGGAGAAACTTCTTCACCCAGAGAGTGGTGAACCTGTGGAATTCTCTACCACAGAAAGTTGTTGAGGCCAATTCACTAAATATATTCAAAAAGGAGTTAGATGTAGTCCTTACTACTAGGGGGATCAAGGGGTATGGCGAGAAAGCAGGAATGGGGTACTGAAGTTGCATGTTCAGCCATGAACTCATTGAATGGCGGTGCAGGCTAGAAGGGCCGAATGGCCTACTCCTGCACCTATTTTCTATGTTTCTATGTTTCTATACTTCCTCTCTCACTATGTTTATTTCATCCAGAATATCACACTCCTCCTCGAGAGCAGTATCTGCATTGCCCCTTTCCTTTGTGAAAACAGACGCAAAGTATCCGTTAAGAACCGTACCCACATCTTCCGCCTCCACACACAGATTACCCTCATGGTCTCCAATAGGCATTACCTTTTATTTAGTTACCCTCTTACTCTTAATATATTCATAGAACATCTTAGGGTTTTCCTTAATTTTACTGGCCAAGAATATCTCGTGCTCTCTCTTAGCATTCCGAATAGTCTTTAAAATTTTGCCTCTTAACTTTCAATATTTCTCTAAAGATTCTATAGTATTGAGCCATTGGTATATGATATAACCGTCCTTTTTTTTCTTAATCCTCCCCTATAAGTCCCGAGATATCCAGGGGGCTCGAGAATTATTTTTCCCAGCATTTTTCTTTAAGGGCACATGTTTGGCCTGAGCCCTCCGGATCTCCTCCTTGAATGCCTCCCACTGTTCCGACACTGATTTACCCACAAGTAGCTGTTTCCAGTCCACTGTGGCCAAATCCCTCCTCAACTTAGCAAAGTTAGCTTTTCCCCAATTTGTGACTTTTATTCCAGGCCTATTCTTGGCCTTATCCATAACCAACTTGAATCTGACTGAATTATGGTCACTAGCACCCAAGTGCTCCCCCACTGATACCCCTTCCACCTGCCCAGCTTCATTCCCCAAAACGGCCCCCTCTCGTGTTGGGCTTGTTACAGACTGACTAAAAAAGTTCACTTGAATGCATTTGAAGAATTCCGAACCTTCACATAAAATTTGTTCCAATCAATATTAGGATAGTTAAAATCCCCTACAATTACTGCCCTATGGGTTTTGGACCTCACAGAATGTATCGACATATTTGCCCTTCTATCTCCCTCCCACTGTTTGGGGGTCTATAATACACACCCAGCAGTGTGATCGCCCCTTTTTTATTTTTCAGTCCGACCCATATGGCCCCATTTGATGATCCTCTAACATATCATCCCTCCTCACAGCTGTGACAGTTTCTTTGATCAATACCGCTACCCCTCCCGGCCCCTTTTTACCACCCTCTCTATCTCGTCTAAAAATCCTGTAGCCAGGAATATTGATCTGCTAAAACTGCCCCTCTTTCAGCCATGTCTCTGTAATGGCAATAATATCATAGTCCCAAGTGTCGACCTGTTTGATAGATATGATCTAGCTGTTACATTTCATGCTGGCTCTTTCTGATCAATTTATATTTGTCCAAATGCTCAGTGTTACTGTATCACTGACCCGCCGGGTGTGTTACTGTATCACTGAGTGACCCGCCAGGTGTGTTACTGTATCACTGACCCGCCGGGTGTGTTACTGTATCACTGACCCACCGGGTGTGTTACTGTATCACTGAGTGACCCGCCGGGTGTGTTACTGTATCACTGAGTAACCCGCCGGGTGTGTTACTGTATCACTGACCCGCCGGGTGTGTTACTGTATCACTGACCCGCCGGGTGTGTTACTGTATCACTGACCCGCCGGGTGTGTTACTGTATCACTGAGTGACCCGCCAGGTGTGTTACTGTATCACTGAGTGACCCGCCAGGTGTGTTACTGTATCACTGACCCGCCGGGTGTGTTACTGTATCACTGACCCGCCGGGTGTGTTACTGTATCACTGACCCGCCGGGTGTGTCACTGTATCACTGACCCGCCGGGTGTGTTACTGTATCACTGAGTGACCCGCCGGGTGTGTTACTGTATCACTGACCCGCCGGGTGTGTTACTGTATCACTGAGTGACCCGCCGGGTGTGTTACTGTATCACTGAGTGACCCGCCGGGTGTGTTACTGTATCACTGACCCGCCGGGTGTGTTACTGTATCACTGAGTGACCCGCCGGGTGTGTTACTGTATCACTGACCCGCCGGGTGTGTTACTGTATCACTGACCCACCGGGTGTGTTACTGTATCACTGAGTGACCCGCCGGGTGTGTTACTGTATCACTGACCCGCCGGGTGTGTTACTGTATCACTGAGTGACCCGCCGGGTGTGTTACTGTATCACTGAGTGACCCGCCGGGTGTGTTACTGTATCACTGACCCGCCGGGTGTGTTACTGTATCACTGAGTGACCCGCCGGGTGTGTTACTGTATCACTGACCCACCGGGTGTGTTACTGTATCACTGAGTGACCCGCCGGGTGTGTTACTGTATCACTGAGTGACCCGCCGGGTGTGTTACTGTATCACTGACCCGCCGGGTGTGTTACTGTATCACTGAGTGACCCGCCGGGTGTGTTACTGTATCACTGAGTGACCCGCCGGGTGTGTTACTGTATCACTGACCCGCCGGGTGTGTTACTGTATCACTGAGTGACCCGCCGGGTGTGTTACTGTATCACTGAGTGACCCGCCGGGTGTGTTACTGTATCACTGAGTGACCCGCCGGGTGTGTTACTGTATCACTGAGTGACCCGCCGGGTGTGTTACTGTATCACTGACCCGCCGGGTGTGTTACTGTATCACTGACCCGCCGGGTGTGTTACTGTATCACTGAATGACCCGCCGGGTGTGTTACTGTATCTCTGACCCGCCGGGTGTGTTACTGTATCACTGAGTGACCCGCCAGGTGTGTTCCTGTATCACTGACCCGCCGGGTGTGTTACTGTATCACTGAGTGACCTGCCCGGTGTGTTACTGTTTCACTGAGTGACCCGCCGGGTGTGTTACTGTATCACTGAGTGACCCACCGGGTGTGTTACTGTATCACTGAGTGACCCGCCGGGTGTGTTACTGTATCACTGACCCGCCGGGTGTGTTACTGTATCACTGAGTGACCCGCCGGGTGTGTTACTGTATCACTGAGTGACCCGCCGGGTGTGTTACTGTATCACTGACCCGTCGGGTGTGTTACTGTATCACTGACCCGCCGGGTGTGTTACTGTATCACTGACCCGCCGGGTGTGTTACTGTATCACTGACCCGCCGGGTGTGTTACTGTATCTCTGACCCGCCGGGTGTGTTACTGTATCACTGAGTGACCCGCCGGGTGTGTTACTGTATCACTGACCCGCCGGGTGTGTTACTGTATCACTGACCCGCCGGGTGTGTTACTGTATCACTGAGTGACCCGCCGGGTGTGTTACTGTATCACTGAGTGACCCGCCGGGTGTGTTACTGTATCACTGACCCGTCGGGTGTGTTACTGTATCACTGAGTGACCCGCCGGGTGTGTTACTGTATCACTGAGTGACCCGCCGGGTGTGTTACTGTATCACTGAGTGACCCGCCGGGTGTGTTACTGTATCACTGACCCGTCGGGTGTGTTACTGTATCACTGACCCGCCAGGTGTGTTACTGTATCACTGAGTGACCCGCCGGGTGTGTTACTGTATCACTGACCCGCCGGGTGTGTTACTGTATCACTGAGTGACCCGCCGGGTGTGTTACTGTATCACTGACCCGCCGGGTGTGTTACTGTATCACTGAGTGACCCGCCGGGTGTGTTACTGTATCACTGAGTGACCCGCCGGGTGTGTTACTGTATCACTGACCCGCCGGGTGTGTTACTGTATCACTGAGTGACCCACCGGGTGTGTTACTGTATCACTGACCCGCCGGGTGTGTTACTGTATCACTGACCCGTCGGGTGTGTTACTGTATCACTGAGTGACCCGCCGGGTGTGTTACTGTATCACTGAGTGACCCACCGGGTGTGTTACTGTATCACTGACCCGCCGGGTGTGTTACTGTATCACTGACCCGTCGGGTGTGTTACTGTATCACTGACCCGCCGGGTGTGTTACTGTATCACTGACCCACCGGGTGTGTTACTGTATCACTGACCCGCCGGGTGTGTTACTGTATCACTGACCCGTCGGGTGTGTTACTGTATCACTGACCCGCCGGGTGTGTTACTGTATCACTGACCCGCCGGGTGTGTTACTGTATCACTGAGTGACCCGCCGGGTGTGTTACTGTATCACTGACCCGCCGGGTGTGTTACTGTATCACTGAGTGACCCGCCGGGTGTGTTACTGTATCACTGAGTGACCCGCCGGGTGTGTTACTGTATCACTGACCCGCCGGGTGTGTTACTGTATCACTGACCCGCCGGGTGTGTTACTGTATCACTGAGTGACCCGCCGGGTGTGTTACTGTATCACTGACCCGCCGGGTGTGTTACTGTATCACTGAGTGACCCGCCGGGTGTGTTACTGTATCACTGACCCGCCGGGTGTGTTACTGTATCACTGAGTGACCCGCCGGGTGTGTTACTGTATCACTGACCCACCGGGTGTGTTACTGTATCACTGACCCGCCGGGTGTGTTACTGTATCACTGAGTGACCCACCGGGTGTGTTACTGTATCACTGAGTGACCCGCCGGGTGTGTTACTGTATCACTGACCCGCCGGGTGTGTTACTGTATCACTGAGTGACCCGCCGGGTGTGTTACTGTATCACTGAGTGACCCGCCGGGTGTGTTACTGTATCACTGAGTGACCCGCCGGGTGTGTTACTGTATCACTGACCCGCCGGGTGTGTTACTGTATCACTGACCCGCCGGGTGTGTTACTGTATCACTGACCCGCCGGGTGTGTTACTGTATCACTGAGTGACCCGCCGGGTGTGTTACTGTATCACTGACCCGCCGGGTGTGTTACTGTATCACTGAGTGACCCGCCGGGTGTGTTACTGTATCACTGACCCGCCGGGTGTGTTACTGTATCACTGACCCGCCGGGTGTGTTACTGTATCACTGAGTGACCCGCCGGGTGTGTTACTGTATCACTGACCCGCCGGGTGTGTTACTGTATCACTGACCCGCCGGGTGTGTTACTGTATCACTGAGTGACCCGCCGGGTGTGTTACTGTATCACTGACCCGCCGGGTGTGTTACTGTATCACTGAGTGACCCGCCGGGTGTGTTACTGTATCACTGACCCGCCGGGTGTGTTACTGTATCACTGACCCGCCGGGTGTGTTACTGTATCACTGAGTGACCCGCCGGGTGTGTTACTGTATCACTGAGTGACCCGCCGGGTGTGTTACTGTATCACTGACCCGCCGGGTGTGTTACTGTATCACTGACCCGCCGGGTGTGTTACTGTATCACTGAGTGACCCGCCGGGTGTGTTACTGTATCACTGACCCGCCGGGTGTGTTACTGTATCACTGACCCGCCGGGTGTGTTACTGTATCACTGAGTGACCCGCCGGGTGTGTTACTGTATCACTGACCCGCCGGGTGTGTTACTGTATCACTGAGTGACCCGCCGGGTGTGTTACTGTATCACTGACCCGCCGGGTGTGTTACTGTATCACTGAGTGACCCGCCGGGTGTGTTACTGTATCACTGACCCGTCGGGTGTGTTACTGTATCACTGAGTGACCCGCCGGGTGTGTTACTGTATCTCTGACCCGCCGGGTGTGTTACTGTATCACTGAGTGACCCGCCGGGTGTGTTACTGTATCACTGACCCGCCGGGTGTGTTACTGTATCACTGAGTGACCCGCCGGGTGTGTTATTGTATCACTGAGTGACCCGCCGGGTGTGTTACTGTATCACTGAGTGACCCGCCGGGTGTGTTACTGTATCACTGACCCGCCGGGTGTGTTACTGTATCACTGAGTGACCCGCCGGGTGTGTTACTGTATCACTGACCAGCCGGGTGTGTTACTGTATCACTGACCCGCCGGGTGTGTTACTGTATCACTGAGTGACCCGCCGGGTGTGTTACTGTATCTCTGACCCGCCGGGTGTGTTACTGTATCACTGAGTGACCCGCCGGGTGTGTTACTGTATCACTGAGTGACCCGCCGGGTGTGTTACTCTATCACTGACCCGCCGGGTGTGTTACTGTATCACTGAATGACCCGCCGGGTGTGTTACTGTATCACTGAGTGACCCGCCGGGTGTGTTACTGTATCACTGACCCGCCGGGTGTGTTACTGTATCACTGAATGACCCGCCGGGTGTGTTCCTGCCTCTCTGAGTGACCTCATTGCTCACTATCAGTTTTAACTTGTGACTTTGAAGTGTAAGTGTTGAATGTTTGGTGTTGATTTATGTTTGTGATTTGTCCTGTGTCCGCAGGGGTTCTGTTCCTGGCTGACCACGCTCTATAACATGAGGTAAGTTGAACTCTAGTTGCCATCAATGGAGGTTGCAATCCCTGTTTCCAGTTGAGCAGTAGTTCGAGGCTGGATACTCTCTTTTGGTCGTGAATACACTGTTGCATTGCTCACACACGGACTGAATATGGAGTGAGAGGGACAGGGAGGTGAACCTCTGGTTTAAAGGGTGGTGTGAGGCAGAGTGACTTCCATTGAAGGGCCATTGGCCCCTGTTGTGGGGAAGCTGAGAAGTGTTGTGCAAGTGTCACATACTCGGCCTGTTGGCCAAACTGAAACTCGCCGCAAAAAATGGGCAGCTGCAGCATGGATACAAAATGGGCGAATGGATAGAAATGAGAGTGTTGTGGTAAACGGCTGTTATTAGACTGGAGGAAGGTGCTCCCCAGGATTCAGTATTAGGACCACTGCTGTTTCTGATATACATTAATGACTTGAACTTGAGTGTACAGGGCACAATCCCAAAACTTGCAGACAACACGGAACTTGGAAGTGCAGTGAACAGTGAGGAAGATAGGGATAGACTTCAAGAGGACGTAGACCGTCTGGTGGAATGGGTGGACTCGGGGCAGATGAAGTGTGAGGTGATACATTTTGGTAGATAGAATGAGGAGTGACAAGACAAGCTAAATAGTACAATTGTAAAGGGGGTGCAAGAACAGAGAGACCTGGGGGCATGTGTGCACAAATCGCTGAAGGTGACAAGGTAGCTTGAGAAAGTGTTACTAAAGTATACTGGATCCTGGGCTTCATAAATAGAGGCACAGAGTACAAAAGTGTGAATTGATGATGGACCTGTATAAAACACTGGTTTGTCCCCAGCTGGAGTATTGTGTCCAATTCTGGGCCCCGCGCTGTGGGAAGGATGTGAAGTCCTCAGAGAGAGTGCTGAAAAGATTGATGAGAATTAGTCCAGGGATAAGGGACTTCAGTTACATTAAGAACATAAGAAATAGGAGCAGGGGAAGGCCATTTGGCCCCTCGAGCCTGCTCCACCATTCAATAAGATCATGGACTCAGCTCCACAGAAAGGAGATGAGGAAAAGTGGAGGGCAGAGAAACCCAAGGCAAAGAACAAAAAGGGCCACTGTACAGCACAATTCTAAAAGGACAAAGGGTGTTAAAAAGACAAGCCTGAAGGCTTTGTGTCTTAATGCAAGGAGTATCCGCAATAAGGTGGATGAATTAACTGTGCAAATAGATGTTAACAAATATGATGTGATTGGGATTACAGAGACGTGGCTCCAGGATGATCAGGGCTGGGAACTCAACATCCAGGGGTATTCAACATTCAGGAAGGATAGAATAAAAGGAAAAGGGGGTGGGGTAGCATTGCTGGTTAAGGAGGAGATTAATGCAATAGTTAGGAAGGATATTAGCTTGGATGATGTGGAATCTATAGAGCTGCAGAACACCAAAGGGCAAAAAACGTTAGTGGGAGTTGTGTACAGACCTCCAAACAGTAGTAGTGATGTTGGGGAGGGCATCAAACAGGAAATTAGGGGTGCATGCAATAAAGGTGCAGCAGTTATAATGGGTGACTTTAATATGCACATAGATTGGGCTAGCCAA
The DNA here is from genome assembly GCF_044704955.1 of Pristiophorus japonicus. NCBI lineage: Eukaryota > Metazoa > Chordata > Chondrichthyes > Pristiophoridae > Pristiophorus > Pristiophorus japonicus. The sequence goes on along the minus strand of NW_027252188.1, from coordinate 492,749 downwards.
ACTGGAAAAAATACGGTGGAGGAGGATTTCATGGAGTGCATAAGGGATGGTTTTCTAGACCAATATGTCGAGGAACCAACTAGGGGGGAGGCCATCTTAGACTGGGTGTTGTGTAATGAGAGAGGATTAATTAGCAATCTCGTTGTGCGAGGCCCCTTGGGGAAGAGTGACCATAATATGGTGGAATTCTGCATTAGGATGGAGAATGAAACAGTTAATTCAGAGACCATGGTCCAGAACTTAAAGAAGGGTAACTTTGAAGGTATGAGGCGTGAATTGGCTAGGATAGATTGGCGAATGATACTTAAGGGGTTGACTGTGGATGGGCAATGGCAGACATTTAGAGACCGCATGGATGAACTACAACAATTGTACATTCCTGTCTGGCGTAAAAATAAAAAAGGGAAGGTGGCTCAACCGTGGCTATCAAGGGAAATCAGGGATAGTACTAAAGCCAAGGAAGTGGCATACAAATTGGCCAGAAATAGCAGCGAACCCAGGGACTGGGAGAAATTTAGAACTCAGCAGAGGGGGACAAAGGGTTTGATTAAGGCAGGGAAAATGGAGTACGAGAAGAAGCTTGCAGGGAACATTAAGGCGGATTGCAAAAGTTTCTATAGATATGTAAAGAGAAAAAGGTTAGTAAAGACAAACGTAGGTCCCCTGCAGTCAGAATCAGGGGAAGTCATAACGGGGAACAAAGAAATGGCAGACCAATTGAACAAGTACTTTGGTTCGGTATTCACTAAGGAGGACACAAACAACCTTCCGGATATAAAAGGGGTCAGAGGGTCTCGTAAGGAGGAAGAAATGAGGGAAATCTTTATTAGTCGGGAAATTGTGTTGGGGAAATTGATGGGATTGAAGGCCGATAAATCCCCAGGGCCTGATGGACTGCATCCCAGAGTACTTAAGGAGGTGGCCTTGGAAATAGCGGATGCATTGACAGTCATTTTCCAACATTCCATTGACTCTGGATCAGTTCCTATCGAGTGGAGGGTAGCCAATGTAACCCCACTTTTTAAAAAAGGAGGGAGAGAGAAAACAGGGAATTATAGACCGGTCAGCCTGACATCGGTAGTGGGTAAAATGATGGAATCAATTATTAAGGATGTCATAGCAGCGCATTTGGAAAATGGTGACATGATAGGTCCAAGTCAGCATGGATTTGTGAAAGGGAAATCATGCTTGACAAATCTTCTGGAATTTTTTGAGGATGTTTCCAGTAAAGTGGATAAGGGAGAACCAGTTGATGTGGTATATTTGGACTTTCAGAAGGCTTTCGACAAGGTCCCACACAAGAGATTAATGTGCAAAGTTAAAGCACATGGGATTGGGGGTAGTGTGCTGACGTGGATTGAGAACTGGTTGTCAGACAGGAAGCAAAGAGTAGGAGTAAATGGGTACTTTTCAGAATGGCAGGCAGTGACTAGTTGGGTACCGCAAGGTTCTGTGCTGGGGCCCCAGCTGTTTACATTGTACATTAATGATTTAGACGAGGGGATTAAATGTAGTATCTCCAAATTTGCGGATGACACTAAGTTGGATGGCAGTGTGAGCTGCGAGGAGGATGCTATGAGGCTGCAGAGTGACTTGAATAGGTTAGGTGAGTGGGCAAATGCATGGTAGATGAAGTATAATGTGGATAAATGTGAGGTTATCCACTTTGGTGGTAAAAACAGAGAGACAGACTATTATCTGAATGGTGACAGATTAGGAAAAGGGGAGGTGCAACGAGACCTGGGTGTCATGGTACATCAGTCATTGAATGTTGGCATGCAGGTACAACAGGCGGTTAAGAAAGCAAATGGCATGTTGGCCTTCATAGCGAGGGGATTTGAGTACAGGGGCAGGGAGGTGTTGCTACAGTTGTACAGGGCCTTGGTGAGGCCACACCTGGAGTATTGTGTACAGTTTTGGTCTCCTAACTTGAGGAAGGACATTCTTGTTATTGAGGGAGTGCAGCGAAGATTCACCAGACTGATTCCCGGGATGGTGGGACTGACCTATCAAGAAAGACTGGATCAACTGGGCTTGTATTCACTGGAGTTCAGAAGAATGAGAGGGGATCTCATAGAAACGTTTAAAATTCTGACGGGTTTAGACAGGTTAGATACAGGAAGAATGTTCCCAATGTTGGGGAAGTCCAGAACCAGGGGTCACAGTCTAAGGATAAGGGGTAAGCCATTTAGGACCGAGATGAGGAGAAACTTCTTCACCCAGAGAGTGGTGAACCTGTGGAATTCTCTACCACAGGAAGTAGTTGAGGCCAATTCACTAAATATATTCAAAAGGGAGTTAGATGAAGTCCTTACTACTAGGGGGATCAAGGGGTATGGCGAGAAAGCAGGAAGGGGGTACTGAAGTTGCATATTCAGCCATGAACTCATTGAATGGCGGTGCAGGCTGGAGGGGCTGAATGGCCTACTCCTGCACCTATTTTCTATGTTTCTATGTTCCCTGCCCGCTCCCCATAACCCTTTACTCCCTTATCGCTCAAAAATCTGTCTATCTCCGCCTTAAAATATATTCAATGACCCAGCCTCCACAGCTCTCTGGGGCAGCGAATTCCACAGATTTACAACTCTTTGAGAGAAGAAATTCCTCCTCATCTCAGTTTTAAATGGGCGGCCCCTTATTATGAAACTATGTCCCCGAGTTTTACTTTCCCCTATGAGTGGAAATATTATCTCTGCATCCACCTTGTCGAGTCCCCTCATTATCTTATAAGTTTCAATAAGATCACCTCTCATTCTTCTGAACTCCAATGAGTGTAGACCCAACCTATGCAATCTATCCTCATAAGTCAACCTCCTCATCTCCGGAATCAACCGAGTGAACCTTCTCTGAACTGCCTCCAATGCAAATATATACTTCCTTAAATACGTAGACCAAAACTGTACGCAGTACTCCAGGTGTGACCTCACCAATACCCTGTACAATTGTAGCAGGACTTCTCTGCTTTTATACTCTATCCCCCTTGCAAAAAAGGCCAACATTCCATTGGCCTTCCTGATCACTTGATGTACCTGCATACTAACTTTTTGTGTTTCATGCACAAGGCCCCCCAGGTCTCTCTGTAGTGCGGAACTTTGCAATCTTTCTCCATTTAAATCATAATTTGCTTTTCTCTAATTTCTGCCAAAGTGGATAACCTCACATTTTCCCACATTATACTCCATCTGTCAAATTTTTGCCCACTCACTTAGCCTGTCTATATCCCTTTGCAGATTTTTTGTGTCCTCCTCACAATTTGCTTTCCCACCCATCTTTGTATCATCAGCAAACTTGGCTACATTACACTCGGTCCCTTCATCCAAGTCATTAATATAGTCACTGTTACTAGTCACTGTTTGCCAACCAGAGAATGACCCATTTATCCCGACTCTCTGTTTTCTGTTAGTTAGCCAATCCACTATCGATGCTAATATATTACCCCCAACCCCATGAACTTTTATCTTGTGCAGTAACCTCTTATGTGGCACCTTATCGAATGCCTTCTGGAAATCCAAATACACCACATCCACTGGTTCCCCCTTATCCACCCTGCTCATTACATCCTCAAAGAACTCTAGAAAATTTGTCAAACATGATTTCCCTTTCATAAAACCATACTGACTCTGCTTGATTGAATTATGCTTTTCCAAATGTCCTGCTACTGCTTCCTTAATAATGAACCCCAGCATTTTCCCAACGACAAATGTTAGGCTAACTGGTCTATAGTTTGCTGCTTTCTGTCTGCCTCCTTTTTTAAATAGGGGCGTTACATTTGCGGTTTTCCAATCTGCTGGGACCTCCCCAGAATCCAGGGAATTTTGGTAAATTACAACCAATGCATCCACTATCTCTGCAGCCACTTCTCTTAAGACCCTAGGATGTAAGCCATCAGGTCCAGGGGACTTGTCCACCTTTAGTCCCATTATTTTATCGAGTACTATTTCTTTAGTGATAGTGATTGTATTAAGTTCCTCCCTAACAATAGCCCCTTGATTATCCACTATTGGGATGTTTTTAGTGTCTTCTACTGTGACGACCGATACAAAATATTTGTTCAACGTCTCTGCCATTTCCCTGTTCCCCATTATCAATTCCCCAGTCTCATCCTCTCGGGGACCAACATTTACTTTAGCCACTCTTTTCTTTTTTATGTCGAAACTCTTACAATCTGTATTTATATTTCGTGCTAGTTTACTTTCATAATCTATCTTCCCACTGTATCATTCTTTTAGTTGTTCTCTGCTGGCTTTTAAAAGTTTCCCAATCCTCTGGCCTCCCGCTAGTCTTGACCACATTGTATGCCCTTGTTTTCAATTTGATACCATCCCTTATTTCCTTAGTTAGCCATGGATGGTTATCCCTTCTCTTACAGTCTTTCCTTCTCATTGGCATATATTTTTGTTGCGAGTTATGAAATATCTCCTTAAATGTCTGCCACTGCTCATCAACCGTCCCATTCCATTCTTTAATCTATTTTCCCAGTCCACTTTAGCCAACTCTGCCCTCATACCTTTGCAGTCTCCTTTATTTAAGCTTAGAGCCCTGGTTTGAGATCCAACTTTCTCACCCTCCAACTGAATTTGAAATTCAACCGTGTTATGGTCACTCTTTCCTAGAGGATCCTTTACAAGGAGATCATTTATTAATCCTGCCTGATTACACAGTACTAGATCTAAGATAGCCTGCTCCCTGGTTGGTTCTGCAACATACTGTTCAAGGAAACTATTCCGGAAACACTCTATGAACTCTTCCTTTGCCCAATCAATATGAAGGTTAAAATCACCCAAGGTTATTGCCGTTCCTTTATTACAAGCCTCCATTATTTCTTGATGTATACTCCGTCCAACAGTGTAGCTACTATTAGGGGGCCTATAGACTACGCCCACCAGCGACTTTTTCCCTTTATTATTCCTTATCTCCACTCAAACTGATTTAACATAGAAACATAGAAACATAGAAAATAGGTGCAGGAGTCGGCCATTCGGCCCTTCGAGCCTGCACCACCATTCAATAAGATCATGGTTGATCATTCACCTCAGTACCCCTTTCCTGCTTTCTCTCCATACCCCTTGATCCCTTTAGCCATAAGGACCATATCTAACTCCCTCTTGAATATACCTAACAAACTGGCATCAACAACTCTCTGTGGTAGAGAATTCCACAGTTTCACAACTCTCTGAGTGAAGAGGTTTTTCCTCATCTCGGTCCTAAATGGCTTACCCCTTATCATTAGACTGTGACCCCTAATTCTGGACTTCCCCAAATCGAGAACATTCTTCCAGCATCTAACCTGTCCCATTCCGTCATCATTTTATATGTTTCTATGAGATCCCCTCTCATTCTTCAAAACTCCAGTGAATACAGGGCCAGTCGATCCAGTCTCTCCTCATATGTCAGTCCCGCCATCCCGGGAATCAGTCTGGTGAATCTTCGCTGCACTCCCTCAATAGTAAGAACGTCCTTCCACAGATTAGGAGACCAAAACTGAACACAATATTCCAGGTGAGGCCTCACCAAGGCCCTGTACAACTGCAATAAGACCTCCCTGCTCCTATACTCAAATCCCCTCGCTATGAAGGCCAACATACCATTTGCCTTCTCCACCGCCTGCTGTACCTGTATGCCAACTGTCAATGACTGATGAACCATGACACCAGGTCTCGTTGCACCTCCCCTTTTCCTAATCTGCCACCATTCAGATAATATTCTTTGTGTTTTTGCCCCCAAAGTAGATAACCTCACATTTATCCACATTATACTGCATCTGCCATGCATTTGCCCACTCACCTAACCTGTCCAAGTCACTCTGCAGCCTCTTAGCGTCCTCCTCACAGCTCACACCGCCACCCAGTTTAGTGTCACCTGCAAACTTGGAGATATTACACTCAATTCCTTCATCTAAATCATTGATGTATATTGTAAAGAGCTGGGGTCCCAGCACTGAGCCCTGCGGCACTCCACTAGTCACTGCCTGCCATTCTGAAAAGGACCCGTTTATCCCGACTCTCTGCTTCCTGTCTGCCAACCAGTTCTCTATCCACGTCAATACATTACCCCCAATACCATGTGCTTTAATTTTGAACACTAATCTCTTGTGTGGGATCTTGTCTAAAGCTTTGTGAAAGTCCAAATACACCACATCCACTGGTTCTCCCTTGTCCACTCTACTAGTTACATCCTCAAAAAATTCCAGAAGATTTGTCAAGCACGATTTCCCTTTCATAAATCCATGCTGACTTGGACCGATCCTGTCACTACTTTCCAAAAGCGCTGCTATTTCATCTTTAATAATTGATTCCAACATTTTCCCCACTACTGATGTCAGGCTAACCAGTCTATAATTAGCCGCTTTCGCTCTCCCTCCTTTTTTAAAAAGTGGTGTTACATTAGCTACCCTCCAGTCCATAGGAACTGATCCAGAGTCGATAGACTGTTGGAAAATGATCACCAATGCATCCACTATTTCTAGGGCCACTTCCTTAAGTACTCTGGGATGCAGACTATCAGGCCCCAGGGATTTATCAGCCTTCAATCCCATCAATTTCCTAAACACAATTTCCTGACTAATAAGGATTTCCTTCAGTTCCTACTTCTCGCTAGACTCTCGGTCCCCTAGTATTTCCGGAAGCTTATTTGTGTCTTCCTTCGTGAAGACAGAACCAAAGTATTTGTTCAATTGGTCTGCCATTTTTCTGTTCCCCATTATAAATTCACCTGATTCTGACTGCAAGGGACTTATGTTTGTCTTCACAAATCCCTTTCTCTTCACATTTCTATAGAAGCTTTTGCAGTCAGTTTTTATGTTCCCTGCAAGCTTCCTCTCATACTCTATTATCCCCCTCCTAATTAGCACTTTGTCCTCCTCTGCTGAATTCTAAATTTCTCCCAGTCCTCAGGTTTGCTGCTTTTTCTGGCCAATTTATATGCCTCTTCCTTGGATTTAACACTATCCCTAATTTCCCTTGTTAGCCACGGTTGAGCCACCTTCCCCGTTTTATTTTTACTCCAGACTGGGATGGACAATTGTTGAAGTTCATCCATGTGATCTTTAAATGTTTGCCATTGCCTATCCACCGTCAATCCTTTAAGCATCATTCGCCAGTCTATTCTAGCCAATTCACGTCACATACCATCGAAATTACCTTTCCTTAAGTTCAGGACCCTAGTCTCTGAATTAACTGTGTCACTCTCCAACTTAATAAATAATTCTACCATATTATGGTCACTCTTCCCCAAGGGGTCTCACACAACAAGATTGCTAATTAGTCCTTTCTCATTACAGATCACCCAGTCTAGGATGGCCAGCTGTCTAGTTGGTTCCTCGATATATTGGTCTAGAAACCATCCCTAATACACTCCAGGAAATCCTCCTTCACTGTATTACTATCAGTTTGGTTAGCCCAATCTATATGTAGATTAAAGTCGCCCATAATACTGCTGTACCTTTATTGCACGCATCCCTAATTTCTTGTTTAATGCTGTCCCCAACCTCACTACTACTGTTTGGTGGTCTGTACACAACTCCCACCAGCGTTTTCTGCCCTTTGGTATTCCGCAGCTCCACTCATACAGATTCCACATCATCCAGGCTAATGTCCCTCCTTACTATTGCATTAATTTCCTCTTTAACCAGCAACGCCACCCTGCCTCCTTTTCCTTTCTGTCTATCCTTCCTGAATGTTGAATACCTCTGGATGTTGAGTTCCCAGCCTTGGCCACCCTGGAGCCATGTGTCCGTAATCCCAATTATATCATATTCGTTACTTGCTGCCTGTGCAGTTAATTTGTCCACCTTATTACGAATACTCCTCGCATTGAGGCACAGAGCCTTCAGGCTTGTCTTTTTAAAACACTTTGTCCCTTTTAAATTTTGCTGTAATGTGGCCCTTTTTGATTTTTGCCTTGGGTTACTCTGCCCTCCACTTTTACTTTTCTTCTTTCTATCTTTTGCTTCTGCCCCCATTCTACTTCCCTCTGTCTCCCTGCATAGGTTCCCATCCCCCTGCCATATTAGTTTCTTGATCTTCTGAGTGAATATAGTTTCTCACTAATGCACTGATCCCATCCTTTATTAACAGAGCTACCCCACCTCCTTTTCCTTTCTGCCTGTCCTTCCGGATTGTCAAATACCCTGAATATTTAGTTCCCAGTCCTGGTCACCTTGCAACCACGTCTCTGTAATGGCCATCAGATCATAACCATTTGTATCTATTTGTGCTGCCAACTCATCAATTTGATATGAATGCTAAATGCATTTAGATAAAGAGCTTTTAAATTTGTTTTTTTTACCTTTTTTTCCTGCTTATTTCCTCTGTCCTTCAAACTCACTTTCTACATTTTTGCTTTCTAATTCCAGCTTTCTAACTCCCCTCCCTACTGAATCTATTCTCAGATTCCCATCCCCCTGCCAAACTAGTTTAAACCCTTCCCATCAGCACTAGCGATCCCCCCCCCCCGCCCCCGATCCTGTGTGGATATTGGTCCCGGCGCTGTTGAGGTACAACCTGTCCGGCTTGTACAGGTCCCACCTCCCCCAGAAACGGTCCCAATGCCTCAGGAATCTAAAGCCCTCCGGCCTGCACCATCTCTCCAGCCTCGCATTCATCTGCTCTATCTTCCTATCTCTGTACTCACTCACTCGAGGCACTGGGAGTAATTTGGAGATTACTACTTTTTAGGTCCTGCTTTTTAATCTCTCTCCTAGCTCCCTAAACTGTGCCTGCAGGACCTCATCCCTCTTTCTACCTATGTCTTTGGTCCCAATACGGACCACAACCTCTGGCTATTCACCCTTTCCCCCCCCCCCCCATTGATAGAATAGTGCTGGGACTCCAACTATTTACCTCCTGGGACCCCAACTATTTACAATCTAAACTAACGATTTTGATGAAGGGACCAAGTGTAATGTAGCCAAGTTTGTTGATGATACAAAGATGGGAGGAAAAGCTGTTATGCATTTAACCCTTTATAACCTGCATGACACCTGACCACCAGAGGGCCTACCTGTCGGAGTCCCCAGGGATCCCAGCATCCCTTGGGAGCACGGTATATAAGCAGCCCACCCACGAGGTACCTGCACTCCGGAATCTTATTAAAGGAGCTAAGGTCACACTAGCTCATTACACACAGTACTCAGTCTGACCTGTTATTATGAGTATAACAATTGATGATGAGGTAACGAACAACCGCGCGAAAATGCAAAGAACAGTCGGTATCCTGGAGAAGTTCTCAGAAGGGGTCGATTGGGAGGCCTTTGTGGAGAGACTTGACCAATACTTCGTGGCCAACGAGCTGGAAGGGGACGAGAACGCTACCAAACGAAGGGCGATCCTCCTTATCGTCTGTGGGGCAACAACCGATGGCCTCATGAAGAATCTCCTGGCCCCAACAGAGAAATCCGATGAAGAATTGTGTACGCTGGTCCGGGAGCACCTAAATCCTAAGGAAAACGTTTTGATGGCGAGATATCGGTTCTACACGTGTCAACGATCGGAGGGTCAGGAAGTGGCGAGCTATGTCGCCGAACTAAGGCGCCTCGCAGGACATTGTGAATTTGAGGGATTCCGAGAACAAATGCTCAGAGACTTTTTTGTACTGGGCATCGGACATGAGACAATCCTTCGCAAACTGTTGACTGCAGAAACTCTGAATCTGAGTAAAGCCATAACGATCGCCCAGGCATTTCTGTCCACCAGCAACAACACCAAGCAGATTTCGCAGAGTAAAGAAGTTTCAGCCAGTACTGTGCACAAAGTAACGTCGGTTTCGAGCAGAAATGTACCGGGCAGAACGTACACACCGGCTGCTGCTGCCCCACCTCAATTGACCCAGAGTCCGCCATCATCTGTTAATGTGAGGCAGTTAACACCCTGTTGGAGCTGTGGAGGTGATCATCGGCCCCATCAATGCCGCTTTAAGCACTATACATGCAATGGTTGTAGAACAATGGGACAGCTCCAATGTATGTGCAGGTGAGCTGCAAACCCTGCAAATCCTGCAAACCACAATGTTGCAGAGGAAGATCGATCTACAGTGGATCAGACCGAATTGGAGACTCATACTGAGGAGGCAGAAGTGTACGGGGTTCTCACGTTCACTATGAAATGCCCACCAATAATGTTGAAAGTTGAACTGAACGGTATTCCAGTGTCTATGGAGCTGGACAAAGGGGCAAGTCAGTCCATAATGAGTAAAAAAGCCTTCGACAGGCTGTGGGGGAAGAAGGCACACAGGCCCAAGCTCAGCCCCATTCACACCAAACTAAAGTCTTACACCAAGGAACTATCCCTGTAATTTGCAGTGCAGAAGTCAAAGTCTCCTACGACGGAGCAGTACATGAACTCCCGCTGTGGATTGTGCCAGGGATGGCCCCACATTGTTTGGCAGAAGCTGACTGGGAAACATCCACTGGAACTGGGACGACATCCGAGCGCTTTCGTCCGTCAATGACGCCTCATGTACCCAAGTTCTGAGCAAGTTCCCATCGTTGTTTGAGCCAGGCATTGGAAGCTTCTCAGGGGCCAAAGTGCAGATCCATTTGGTTCCCGGTATGCGACCCATCCACCACAAGGCTCGGGCGGTACCGTACATGATGCGTGAGAAAGTGGAAATTGAGCTGGACAGGCTGCAGCGAGAAGGCATCATCGTGCTGGTGGAGTTCAACAACTGGGCCAGTCCGATTGTCCCGGTACTCAAGGAGGACAGCACTGTTAGAATTTGTGGGGACTATAAAGTAACGATGAACCGTTTTTCGCTGCATGATCAGTACCCGCTACCCAAGGCAGACGACCTATTTGCAACCCTGGCTGGAGGGAAGACATTCACCAAGCTGGACCTGACCTCGGCCTACATGACGCAGGTGCTGGAGGAGTCCTCGAAAGACCTCACCTGCATCAACACGCACAAAGGTCTGGTATCTACAACTGGTGCCCGTTCGGGATTGGGTTGGCCGCGGCGATCTTCCAGTGGAACATGGAGAGCCTGCTAAAGTCGGTTCCTTGTACAGTGGTCTTCTCGGACGACATACTGGTTACAGCTCGGGAGACCGTGGAACACTTGAAGAATCTGGAGGAGGTTCTTCATCGGTTGGATCGCGTGGGGCTCAGGTTGAAACGCTCGAAGTGTGTTTTCCTGGCACAGGACATCGGATTCGTGGGAAGGAGAATCGCAGCAGACGGCATCAGCCACACCGACGTCAAGATGGAGGCCATCAAGAACGCGCTGTGATCACAGAACGTGACGGAGCTGCGGTCGTTCCTGGGACTCCTTAACTATTTCAGTAATTTCCTGCCCGGGTTAAGCACCCTGCTAGAACCCCTACATGCGCTACTGCGCAAGGGAGATGATTGGGTATGGGGGAATTCACAAGAGGCTGCCTTTAAGAAAGCCAGAAATCTGTTGTGTTCAAACAAACTGCTTGTCCTGTAACCCTTGTAAACGATTAGTGCTGGCTTGCGATGTGTCGTCATACGGGGTCGGGTGTGTGCTACAACAGGCTAACAAATCGGGGATTTTGCAACCGGTCGCTTATGCGTCCAGGAGTTTGTCCAAGGCTGAAAGGGCCTACAGCATGGCCTGCGTTTACGGGGTGACAAAAATGCACCAGTACTTGTTTGGCCTCAAGTTTGAGCTTGAAACTGACCACAAGCTGCTCATATCGCTGTTCTCTGAGAGCAAAGGGATTAATACCAATGCCTCTGCCCGCATTCAAAGATGGGCGCTCACGCTGTTGGCATACAACTATGTAATCTGCCACAGACCGGGCACAGAGAACTGCGCTGATGCTCTCAGTCGGCTGCCATTGCCCACCACCGGGGTGGAAATGGCACAGCCAGCGGACTTGCTCATGGTCATGGGGGCATTCGAGAATGAGAAGTCCCATGTTACGACCCGCCAGATCAGGACCTGGTCTAGCCAGAGTCCTTTACTGTCCTTGGTAAAAAACTGTGTCCTCCATGGAAGCTGGTCTGGTGTCCCAGCGGAGATGCAGGAGGCGATTAAGCCGTTCCACAGATGCAAAGACGAGTTATCCCTGCAGGCGGACTGTCTATTGTGGGGCAATCGCGTGGTCTTGCCCAAGAAAGGCAGAGACACCTTCATATGTGAACTACACAACACCCACCCAGTCTTGGTAATGACGAAAGCCATATCCAGATCCCAAGTGTGGTGGCCCGGCATCAACTCAGATTTAGAGTCATGCATGCGTCAGTGCAACACTTGCTCTCAGCTGAGCAATGCATCCAGGGAGGCACCACTAAATTTGTGGTCCTGACCATCCAAACCGTGGTCAAGGATCCATGTAGACTATGCAGGCCCTTTCCTAGGCAAAATGTTTTTGGTTGTCGTGGATGCTTACTCGAAATGGATTGAATGTGTAATAATGTCTGTAAGCACGTCCACTGCCACCATCGAAAGCCTACGAGCCATGTTTGCCACGCACGGCTTGCCTGATGTCCTTGTCAGCAACAATGGGCCGTGCTTCACCAGCGCTGAATTCAAGGAATTCATGACCCGCAACGGGATCAAACACATCACATCTGCCCCGTTCAAGCCCGCATCCAACGGCTAGGCAGAACGGGCAGTTCAGACCATCAAGCAAAGCTTGAAACGTGTGTTGGAAGACTCCCTGCAGATCCGGCTGTCCCGAGTTCTACTCAGTTACCGCACCAGACCCCACTCACTCACCGGGGTTCCCCCAGCTGAGCTGCTCATGAAAAGGGTGCTTAAAACACGGCTGTCTCTTGTCCACCCTGATCTACATGATCACACAAATTTGTCACACGATATTGAGATCAATGATCCTGTGTTTGTGCTCAATTATGGACATGGTCCCAAATGGCTCGCTGGCACGGTCACAGCCAAAGAGGGGAGTAGGGTGTTTCAGGTCAGATTGGCCAATGGACAAACACACAGAAAACACTTGGACCAAATCAAATTGTGGATCACCAACAGCTACGAACAACCCGAAGAGGACCCCACCAACTTTGACCCTCCAACACACACACAAGTGGCAACTGACATCATGGTTGACCATGAAGCCGAACTCACCATCCCCAGCAGCCCGACAAGGCCGGCTGCCCAACAGTCCAGTGAAGAACTGACCAACTCACCCACACCCGCATTTGTACCGAGACGATCGACAAGGGAGCGAAAAGCCCCAGATCATCTCACCTTGTAAATACGTGTACTGTTGACTTCACGGGGGAGTGATGTTATGTATTTAACCCCTTGCAACCTGCATGACACCTGACCACCAGAGGGCCTACCTGTCCGAGTCCCAAGGGATCCCAGCATCCCTTGGGAGCACGGTATATAAGCAGCCCACCCACGAGGTACCTGCACTCTGGAATCTTATTAAAGGAGCTAAGGTCACACGTGCTCATTACACACAGTACTCAGCCTCACCCTTTATTATGAGTGTAACAAAAGCAATTTGTGAGGAGGACACAAAAAACCTGCAAAAGGACATAGATAGGCTAAGTGAGTGGGCAAAAATTTGGCAGATGGAGTATAATGGGAAAAAAGGCAAATAAATCCCCTGGACCTGATGGCTTGCATTCCAGGGTCTTAAGAGAAGTAGCGGCAGGGATAGTGGATGCATTGGTTGTAATTTACCAAAATTCCCTGGATTCTGGGGAGGTCTCAGCAGATTGGAAAATTGCAAATGTAACGCCCCTATTTACAAAAGGAGGCAGACAAAAAGCAGGAAACTATAGAGCAGTTAGCCTAACATCTGTGGTTGGGAAAGTGTTGGAGTCCATTATTAAAGAAGCAGTAGCAGGACATTTGGAAAAACAAAATTCGGTCAGGCAGAGTCAGCATGGATTTATGAAGGGGAAGTCATGTTTGACAAATTTACTGGAATTCTTTGAAGATGTAATGAACAGGGTGGATAAAGGGGAACCAGTGGATGTGGTGTATTTGGACTTCCAGAAAGCATTTGACAAGGTGCCACATAAAAGGTTACTGCACAAGATAAAAGTTCACGGGGTTGGGGGTATAATATATTAGCATGGATAGAGGATTGGCTAACTAACAGAGAACAGAGAGTCGGGATAAATGGTTCATTCTCTGGTTGGCAATCAGTAACTGCTGGGGTGCTGCAGGGATCAGTGCTGGGACCCCAACTATTTACAATCTATATTAACTACTTGGAAGAAGGGACTGAGTGTAACGTAGCCAAGTTTGCTGACGATACAAAGATGGGAGGAAAAGCAATGTGTGAGGAGGACACAAAACATCTGAAAAAGGACATAGACAGGCTAAGTGAGCGGGCAAAATTTGGCAGAGGGAGTATAATATTGGAAAGTGTGAGGTCATGCACTTTGGCAGAAAAAAATCAAAGAGCAAGTTATTATTTAAATGGAGAAAAATTGCAAAGTGCTGCAGTACAGCGGGACCTGGGGGTACTTGTGCATGAAACACAAAAGGTTAGTGTAAGGATTAACTTCAAACCACTACTCGGAGTCCGTTAGCCTTAAAGTAAACGCAGTTTTATTAATTAATACAAGCCGGCAGGGGAGCTATTCCGTAAAGGGATGTTCAGCAAAATGACTGGGGACATTGTCCTTTATCCAGTTTCAGATTAAGTCATTATGTAATTACGCAAGTTACAATTAATACATAATGATTGATTAATACATGATTGATTAGTACAGCGCTTCCTCCAATCTGGCTTCTACATGCCTTAAATGATTCCGGATATGGTTACCGTCGTTCATTTCTACCCTATCCTTATCTTGCAATTCAGTTCAGTTTCTATGTTATCTGTCTGTACTCTTGCCTCCCAAGGTCTTTGGTCTGTGAACTGGAAAATTTTGCTTTCTCATGGAATGTTCCCACAGTCTGTAGGTTCCATTTTAAAATATGTTAGCTCAGTTTCAAAATGGCACGATGTTTTACTATTTTAAAGATTTGTAATTTCCCTCTTCAGTCCCTCCTGTTGGTCCCTGATTATGTCTACATAATCAGCTGACCACATATACATTCTGAGCCATCTACCGGGGATGTGATCAAATCCACCCCCTTGGGATCGCTCCTAGTTCCGTCTTTTAACGGAGTCCTTACATACCCCTGAGATTATTCCCTGGGATTATTTGCAAGCTACATATATTTGTTTTTGTACATACAGAGCATAAGCTTGAGGGTATTAGTTGTTTCTGTAACACGTCACAAAGTCATTTGCTTCCCTATTACATCTACATTACATAGTTAACAAGGCTGTTTGCTGTTCGGTTAGAACCACGCGGTTGTATATCCCTTGGATCTTACACATCAGATATAGTTGGATCACGATACATATCCCCACCACTACCATTATTATCACAATCGGGTGCCATATTAATTTGAGGACTGCGTAGGCCTTAGGTGACCAGCCCTTAAAAATGTCCCACCAGTGGCGAACCGTGAGGTCACTTAGTTCCTCCGTCACTTGGATAAGTTCTTGTTTTGTGTAACTCATTACGACCTTTTGTCTGAGTAACCGTTCCCTTTCTTCTCCCAGGTACTTGGTCACCTGAATGTGTTTTTTCAAAAAGGCCCCTAACTTTCTCAAGTCCACTATCGAGGGTAGTACCGATAGTCCTCTGGTACTTCTATGTTGCGCAATATGCTTCCATTCTCCTATTTGGTAGGACTTGGTCGTTTTAACATCGAAGATGACATATATTTCCTTCTGACAGTCATTTACCGGGGGTTCCAATCGATCCACGTTCAAGTATACCCTGTAGGTACTGGTTACACATATGTATTCTTGTCCGATTTCATGTATTATGGTATCATTTAAGGGTTGCAGCCGCCATTCACAAGCCCCTGCTGTGCCTTCCATGCTGCATGGTTCCACCACTGCTGTATGTAGCGGGCATACTTGCCCGAATGGCCACATTACACAGTCCATCCCGTCGTGCATTTTATTCTTCGGGTCTATCCATCTTCCGTAAAACTGTGGCTTCCATAAGCTTCTGCTGAATAGCTGTGGTAGGTCACAAACTCTCACCATATCTGACTGTTAGTAACATTAGCCAACAACATAGTCATGTTACATCCCTCTTCATCACATCGCGTATGCTTCATATCTGGCCTGAGTGTTAGATTTCGTTGGTCAAACTGAAACAGTTTAGCCCATTGCGGGGCATTCCCAGAGAATGCTATCCTTTCTAATTCAGCCCGTTGCCCTTCCTTAAACAGACCCATTATAAGGCAGTGAGTCTTACTGGCTTCCCGGGTTAGATTGGTTGCTGTTCCCAGTTAGTTTTATTTGCCCACTGCCATATCATTTTATCTGACAGCCATCCCCACAGGCTGTAAGGGTTCCTGCCACACATCTGTCAGTCTTATGGCACCTTTAGTCAATTGTCCCGCTTTCTGTATTTTATTCTGCAGCGTCTGGAGATCCATTGAGTTTAATGATCTTAGTCCCGTTCCTAACAATCCTAGTACTGTATTTAGATTGTTTTGCCGATTACGAGCTTTTGTTATCTTTAGGGCAAGATCCGGGTTCTTACAATACCTGGGTACCACCTTTCGGTCATACTGTATATTTATTGTTAAATTTATTATTGAAGGGGCTATTAATGTGTTCAGACACGTATCGTGCAGCCTTTGAGGGGATCTCATAGAAACATATAAAATTCTGACAGGATTGGACAGGTTAGATGCAGGAAGAATGTTCCCGATGTTGGGGAAGTCCAGAACCAGGGGTCACAGTCTAAGGATAAGGGGTAAGCCATTTAGGACCGAGATGAGGAGAAACTTCTTCACCCAGAGAGTGGTGAACCTGTGGAATTCTCTACCGTAGAGAGTTGTTGAGGCCAGTTCGTTAGATATATTCAAGAGGGAGTTAGGTGTGGCCCTTACGGCTAAAGGGATCAAGGGGTATGACGAGCAAGCAGGAAAGGGGAACTGAGGGAATGATCAGCCCTGATCTTATTGAATGGTGGTGCAGGCTCGAAGGGCCGAATGTCCTACTCCTGCACCTATTTTCTATGTTTCGATGTTTATTAATGTGGTATCCGTTCCTGGTTCGGACAGAGATATTTTACACTTATCATGGCCAGCCATGTACCCCTCTCGCCAAACTGTGAATTATTCCTACACATCACCAGTCTCTGTCCCCACTCTGTACTATTGGTATACTCCATTTTATTAGTATTCCAGGCTTCTTTCTGTATTTTGGTTATATTCTGGGGAGTATTGTCGTACCATGCTTACACATCATAGGAGACCGCCGGCCTCCCATGTAAAATTGAATGTAACAGTCTCGTTTTTATGGAGGATCAGTACAAAATTCCCAAAGACTGGTGCTGAATAGGTCCACTGTCTACAGTCAAACATTATATTAAAAACACGACATTTACTTCCCGCGGGGCGTGTATAGTTTCCCTGGGTTACATTTCGTTGGGCCTTCCACATCATATAACGTCTACGCGCTTTTCCTTCCAAGTGTGGAGGCACTGGGAGGGCTAGAGTGGCCACTAACCCAGTTACCACCAGCACTATCCACAGGTTCATTCTGTGGATTTCTGACCTGCTTCCTTATCAGACGCTTCCGTAGTCTCCGGATGCACCATCACTATGGGTTAAAACAGACGGGGGTTGTTTAGTGTTATATGGTTTTACCTGTGTCCAGTGCTTCCATCTAATCCCAGTGGGTTCCTGTACACAAACA
Source organism: Pristiophorus japonicus (assembly GCF_044704955.1). Taxonomy (NCBI): domain Eukaryota; kingdom Metazoa; phylum Chordata; class Chondrichthyes; family Pristiophoridae; genus Pristiophorus; species Pristiophorus japonicus. The sequence goes on along the minus strand of NW_027252188.1, from coordinate 475,087 downwards.
CAAGTATCGCTCGTCATTAATACCGAGTATGGCCCCATCCATCGGGGCTCCATTCCCTTTCGCATCCCTGTTATCTTATTTTAGGTAGCATTTTGGGTCGCATTCCCTCATTCTGAATTTGGGGAAGAGTGACCATAATATGGTAGAATTCTTTATTAAGATGGAGAGTGACACAGTTAATTCAGAGACTAGGGTCCTGAACTTAAGGAAAGGTAACTTTGATGGTATGAGGCGTGAATTGGCTAGAATAGACTGGCAAATGATACTTAAAGGGTTGACGGTGGATAGGCAATGGCAAATATTTAAAGATCACATGGATGGACTTCAATAATTGTACATCCCTGTCTGGAGTAAAAATAAAATGGGAAGGTGGCTCAGCCGTGGATAACAAGGGAAATTAGGGATAGTGTTAAATCCAAGGAAGAGGCATATAAATTGGCCAGAAAAAGCAGCAAACCTGAGGACTGAGAGAAATTTAGAATTCAGCAGAGGAGGTCAAAGGGTTTAATTAGGAGAGGGAAAATAGAGTATGAGAGGAAGCTTGCTGGGAACATAAAAACTGACTGCAAAAGCTTCTATAGATATGTGAAGAGAAAACGATTAGTGAAGACAAATGTAGGTCCCTTGCAGTCAGAATCAGGTGAATTTATAATGGGGAACAAAGAAATGGCAGACCAATTGAATAAATACTTTGGTTCTGTCTTCATGAAGGAAGACACGTATAACCTTTCGGAAATACTAGGGGACCAAGGGTCTAGTGAGAACGAGGAATTGAAGGTAATCCTTATTAGTCAGGAAATTGTGTTAGGGCAATTGATGGGATTGAAGGCTGATAAATCCCCAGGGCCTGATCGTCCCAGAGTACTTAAGGAAGTGGCCCGAGAAATATTGAATGCATTGGTGATCATTTTCCAACAGTCAATCGACTCTGGATCAGTTCCTATGGACTGGAGGGAAGCTAATGTAACACCACTTTTTAAAAAAGGAGGGAGAGAGAAAACGGGTAATTTTTGACCGGTTATCCTGACATCAGTAGTGGGGAAAATGTTGGAATCAATTATTAAAGATGAACTAGCAGCGCATTTGGAAAGCAGTGACAGGATCGGTCCAAGTCAGCATGGATTTATGAAAGCTTGACAAATCTTCTAGAATTTTTTGGAGGATGTAACTAGCAGAGTGGACAAGGGAGAACCAGTGGATGTGATGTATTTGGAGTTTCAAAAGGCTTTTGACAAGGTCCCACACAAGAGATTAGTGTGCAAAATTAAAGCACATGGTATTGAGGGTAATGTACTGACGGGGATAGAGAACTGGTTGGCAGATAGGAAGCAGAGAGTCGGGATAAACGGGTCCTTTTCAGAATGGCAGGCAATGACTAGTGGAGTGCCGCAGGACTCAGTGCTGGGACCCCAGCTATTTACAATATACATTAATGATTTAGATGAAGGAATTGAGTGTAATATCTCCAAGTTTTCAGACGACACGAAACTGGGTGGTGGTGTGAGCTGTGAGGAGGATGCTAAGAGGCTGCATGGTGACTTGGACAGGTTAGGTGAGTGGGCAAATGCATGGCAGATGCAGTATAATGTGGATAAATGTGAGGTTATCCACTTTGGGGGCAAAAACATGAAGGCAAAATATTATCTGAATGGCGGCAGATTAGGAAAAGGAGGGGTGCAACGAGACCTGGGTGTCATGGTACATCAGTCATTGAAGGTTGGCATGCAGGTACAGCAGGCGGTTAAGAAAGCAAATGGCATGTTGGCCTTCATAGCGAGGGGATTTGAGTACAGGGGCAGGGAGGTGTTGCTACAGTTGTACAGGGCCTTGGTGAGGCCACACCTGGAGTATTGTGTACAGTTTTGGTCTCCTAACCTGAGGAAGGACATTCTTGCTATTGAGGGAGTGCAGCGAAGGTTCACCAGATTGATTCCCGGGATGGCGGGACTGACCTATCAAGAAAAATTGGATCAACTGGGCTTGTATTCACTGGAGTTCAGAAGAATGAGAGGGGACCTCATAGAAACGTTTAAAATTCTGATGGGTTTCAACAGGTTAGATGCAGGAAGAATGTTCCCAATGTTGGGGAAGTCCAGAACCAGGGGTCACAGTCTAAGGATAAGGGGTAAGCCATTTAGGACCAAGATGAGGAGAAACTTCTTCACCCAGAGAGTGGTGAACCTGTGGAATTCTCTACCACAGAAAGTTGTTGAGGCCAATTCACTAAATATATTCAAAAAGGAGTTAGATGAAGTCCTTACTACTCGGGAGATCAAAGGGTATGGCGAGAAAGCAGGAATGGGGAACTGAAGTTGCATGCGTAGCCATGAACTCATTGAATGGCGGTGCAGGCTCGAAGGGCCGAATGGCCTACTCCTGCACCTATTTTCTATGTTAATGCAGTTGTACAGGGCCTTGGTGAGGCCTCACCTGGAATATTGTGTTCAGTTTTGGTCTCCTATTTTGAGGAAGGACATTCTTGCTATTGAGGGAGTGCAGCGAAGGTGCACCAGACTGATTCCCGGGATGGCGGGACTGACATATGAGGAGAGACTGGATTGACTGGGCCTGTATTCACTGGAGTTTAGAAGGATGAGAGAGGATCTCATAGAAAGATAAAAAATTCTGACGGAACTGGACAGGATGCAGGAAGAATGTTCCCGATGTTGGGGAAGTCCAGAACCAGGGGTTACAGTCTAAGGATAATGAGTAAGCCATTTAGGACTGAGATGAGTAGAAACTTCTTCACCCAGATAGGTGTTAACCTGTGGAATTCCCTGCCGCAGAGAGTTGTTATGCCAGGTCATTGGATATATTCAAGAGGGAGTTAGATGTGGCCCTTACGGCTAAAGGGATCAAGGGGTATGGAGAGAAAGCAGGAAAGGGGTACTGAGGGAATGATCAGCCATGATCTTATTGAATGGTGGTGCAGGCTCGAAGGACCGAATGGCCTACTCCTGCACCTATTTTCTATGTTTCTATGTTTCTATGTTTCTAGATCTCTTATCTTCTGTCTGCTTTTAACTTCTTTATTCATAGCCTGCACCTCTTGGTTTAGCTGGACCAAGTACTGCCTGAGCCTATCCTGAACTGGTCCTGCTTCACCTGTCCCTCCGGCTAAGTCCTCTGGTAGTCTCATAGCCCGTCCAGTCATCAGCTCATAGGGTGTTAGAAACATAGAAACATAGAAAATAGGTGCAGGAGTAGGCCATTCGGCCCTTCTAGCCTGCACCGCCATTCAATGAGTTCATGGCTGAACATGCAACTTCAGTACCCCATTCCTGCTTTCTCGCCATACCCCTTGATCCCCCTAGTAGTAAGGACCTCATCTAACTCCTTTTTGAATATATTTCGTGAATTGGCCTCAACAACTTTCTGTGGTAGAGAATTCCACAGGTTCACCACTCTCTGGGTGAAGACGTTTCTCCTCATCTCGGTCCTAAATGGCTTACCCCTTATCCTTAGACTGTGACCCCTGGTTCTGGACTTTCCCAACATTGGGAACATTCTTCCTGCATCTAACCTGTCTAAACCCATCAGAATTTTAAACGTTTCTATGAGGTCCCCTCTCATTCTTCTGAACTCCAGTGAATACAAGCCCAGTTGATCCAGTCTTTCTTGATAGGTCAGTCCCTCCATCCCGGGAATCAGTCTGGTGAACCTTCGCTGCACTCCCTCAATAGCAAGAATGTCCTTCCTCAGGTTAGGAGACCAAAACTGTACACAATACTCCAGGTGTGGCCTCACCAAGGCCCTGTACAACTGTAGCAACACCTCCCTGCCCCTGCACTCAAATCCCCTCGCTATGAAGGCCAACATGCCATTTGCTTTCTTAACCACCTGCTGTATCTGCATGCCAACCTTCAATGACTGATGTACCATGACACCCAGGTCTCGTTGCACCTCCCCTTTTCCTAATCTGTCACCAATCAGAAAATAGTCTGTCTCTCTGTTTTTATCACCAAAGTGGATAACCTCACATTTATCCACATTATACTTCATCTACCATGCATTTGCCCACTCACCTAACCTGTCCAAGTCGCTCTGCAACCTCATAGCATCCTCCTCGCAGCTCACACTGCCACCCAACTTAGTGTCATCCGCAAATTTGGAGATACTACATTTAATCCCCTCGTCTAAATCATTAATGTACAGTGTAAACAGCTGGGGCCCCAGCACAGAACCTTGCGGTACCCCACTAGTCACTGCCTGCCATTCTGAAAAGTCCCCATTTACTCCTACTCTTTGCTTCCTGTCTGACAACCAGTTCTCAATCCATGTCAGCACACTACCCCCAATCCCATGTGCTTTAACTTTGCACATTAATCTCTTGTGTGGGACCTTGTTGGAAGCCTTCTGAAAGTCCAAATATACCACATCAACTGGTTCTCCCTTGTCCACTTTACTGGAAACATCCTCAAAAAATTCCAGAGGATTTGTCAAGCATGATTTCCCTTTCACAAATCCATGCTGACTTGGACCTATCATGTCACCTCTTTCCAAATGCACTGCTATGACATCCTTAATAATTGATTCCATCATTTTACCCACTACCGATGTCAGGCTGACCGGTCTATAATTCCCTGTTTTCTCTCTCCCTCCTTTTTTAAAAAGTGGGGTTACATTGACTACCCTCCACTCCATAGGAACTGATCCAGAGTCAATGGAATGTTGGAAAATGACTGTCAATGCATCCGCTATTTCCAAGGCCACCTCCTTAAGTACTCTGGGATGCAGTCCATCAGGCCTTGGGGATTTATCGGCCTTCAATCCCATCAATTTCCCCAACACAATTTCCCGACTAATAAGGATTTCCCTCAGTTCCTCCTCCTTACTAGACCCTCTGACCCCTTTTAGATCCGGAAGGTTGTTTGTGTCCTCCTTAGTGAATACCGAACCAATTGTTCAATTGGTCCGCCATTTCTTTGTTCCCCATTATGACTTCCCCTGATTCTGACTGCAGGGGTCCTATGTTTGTCTTTACTAACCTTTTTCTCTTCACATATCTATAGAAAGTTTTGCAATCCATCTTAATGTTCCCTGCAAGCTTCTTCTCGTACTCCATTTTCCCTGCCCTAATCAAACCCTTTGTTCTCCTCTGCTGAGTTCTAAATTTCTCCCAGTCCCCGGGTTCGCTGCTATTTCTGGCCAATTTGTATGCCACTTCCTTGGCTTTAATACTATCCCTGATTTCCCTTGATAGCCACAGTTGAGCCACCTTCCCTTTTTTATTTTTACGCGAGACAGGAATGTACAATTGTTGTAGTTCATCCATGCGATCCCTAAATGTCTGCCATTGCCCATCCACAGTCAACCCCTTAATTATCATTTGCCCATCTATCCTAGCCAATTCACGCCTCATACCTTCAAAGTTAGCCTTCTTTAAGTTCTGGACCATATCTCTGAATTTACTGTTTCATTCTCCATCCTAATGCAGAATTCAACCATATTATGGTCACTCTTCCCCAAGGGACCTCGCACAACGAGATTGCTAATTAATCCTCTCTCATTACACAACACCCAGTCTAAGATGGCCTCCCCCCAGTTGGTTCCTCGACATATTGGTCTAGAAAACCATCCCTTATGCACTCCAGGAAATCCTCCTCCAACGTATTGCTTCCAGTTTGGTTAGCCCAATCGATGTGCATATTAAAGTCACCCATTATAACTGCTGCACCTTTATTGCATGCACCCCTAATTTCCTGTTTGATGCCCTCCCCAACATCACCACTACTGTTTGGAGGTCTGTACACAACTCCCACTAACGTTTTTTGCCCTTTGGTGTTCTGCAGCTCTACCCATATAGTTTCCACATCATCCAAGCTAATGTCCTTCCTAACTATTGTATTAATCTCCTCCTTAACCAGCAATGCTACCCCACCTCCTTTTCCTTTTATTCTATCCTTCCTGAATGTTGAATACCCCTGGATGTTGAGTTCCCAGCCCTGATCATCCTGGAGCCACATCTCTGTAATCCCAATCACATCATACTTGTTAACATCTATTTGCACAGTTAATTCATCCACCTTATTATGGATACACCTTGCATTAAGACACAAAGCCTTCAGGCTGGTTTTTTTAACACCCTTTGTCCTTTTAGAATTTTGCTGTACAGTGGCCCTTTTTGTTCTTTGCCTTGGGTTTCTCTGCCCTCCACTTTTCCTCATCTCCTTTCTGTCTTTTGTTTTTGTCTCCTTTTTCTTTCCCTCTTTCTCCCTGCATTGGTTCCCATCCCCCTGCCATATTAGTTTAACTCCTCCCCAACAGCACTAGCAAACACTCCCCCTAGGACATTGGTTCCGGTCCTGCCCAGGTGCAGACTGTCCGGTTTGTACTGGTCTCACCTCCCCCAGAACCGGTTCGAATGCCCCAGGAATTTGAATCCCTCCCTGCTGCATCACTGCTCAAGCCACGTATTCATCTGAGCTATCCTGCGATTCCTACTCTGACTAGCACGTGGCATTGGTAGCAATCCCGAGATTACTACTTTTGAGGTCCTACTTTTTAATTTAGCTCCTAGTTCCTTAAATTCGTTTCGTAGGACCTCATCCCTTTTTTTACCTATGTCGTTGGTACCAATGTGCACCACGACAACTGGCTGTTCTCCCTCCCTTTTTAGAATGTCCTGCACCCGCTCCAAGACATCCTTGATCCTTGCACCAGGGAGGCAACATACCATCCTGGAGTCTCGGTTGCGGCCGCAGAAACGCCTATCTATTCCCCTCACAATTGAATCCCCTATCACTATCGCTCTCCCACTCTTTTTCCTGCCCTCCTGCGCAGCAGAGCCAGCCACGGTGCCATGAACTTGGCTGCTGCTGCCATCCCCTGATGAGTCATCCCCCCCAACAGTACCCAAAGCAGTGTATCTGTTTTGCAGGGGGATGACCACAGGGGATCCCTGCACTACCTTCCTTGCACTGCTCTTCCTGCTGGTCTTCCATTCCCTCGCTGGCTAAGACCAACTCGCTACACGTGCTACTCACGTCATTCTCAGCATCGTGGATGCTCCAGAGTGAATCCACCCTCAGCTCCAACTCCGCAACGCGGTCCGTCAGGAGCCGGAGGCGGATACACTTCCCGCACACGTAGTCGTCAGGAACACTGGTGTTGTCCCTGAGTTCCCACATGGCACAGGAGGCGCATAACACCCGACCGAGCTCTCCTGCCATGACTTAACCCTTTGATAAGCAACAACAATGCTAAAGTTTACTCACTGTTATAGAAGAGAAAAAAGAAAAACTACTCACCAATCACCAGCCAATCACTTACCCCCTTGGCTGTGACGTCACCTTTCTGTTTCTTTCTACTTCTTTTTTGCCTTTTCCCTGTAGCTGCACCGGTCGCCTCTCGCCGACCCCGGAACTCACGCCTCTCCACGCACCTCCTCGACGCTGCTCCCGACTCAGCGACGCACCTCCTCGATGCTGCTCCCGACTCAGCGACACACCTCCTCACGCTGCTCCCGACTGCCGCCGTGTTGGGCCTTTATAGGCCTCTCGCCGACCCCGGAACTCACGCCTCTCCACGCACCTCCGACGCTGTGTTAGTCCCATGGTTCGCCCTGGGGTGGCTCTGAGCCGCAGGAGAATTGCTGCTCACACCCAGTGCATCCCTTGCCTGTCTCTTGGGTTGCTTTGCACAGGGCCGTTTTCCACGATTCATTCTTTCCACCATTCCCGAACTTTGGGGATGATATGGTATGTGGTACCTCTGTAAGATTCATAATAGGGCACACATTTCTTTAATTATTTTGCCCGTGAAATGTGTCCCATTTACTGAGTCTATCTGTCGGGGTACTCCCCAGCGAGGTATCACCTTGCTAGCCAGGATCTGCACTACCGTGTGAGTGGAGCAGACCCTGGTAGTGAAGGCTTCCACCCTCCGGGTGTACTGGTGTATAATTACCAGGCTATACCTTTTCCCCCTATTCAAGGGCAGGGGGCCGGTGAAGTCTATCTGTAAATTCTCCCAAGGTCACTGTGGCCTTGGCTGATGTCCCATTCATACCTTGCATCCCCATTATGTTGGGCACAAATAATGCACCTTTGGCAAAATTTAGCTCCATCCTTCCCCATGCGGCCACCACCAGTACTGCGAGATCAGGTACAGCGTGTTACTTCTCCTGGTTTGTGTTATCCCATGATATAATTTTAGTAGTTGTTGCCTACAGCATTGCGGTGGCACAACTTGCTTCTGGGGACCCCATATCCATATGTCACCCTTTTGGTGGGGCCCATGCTCACTCCATTCATGTCTGTCTTCCTGATCAACACTCTGGTGGACCAGTGCTATATTTATGTCTGTCTGAACACTGTTAGTCATTACTGGTTGAATTTCAGTCTTAAATGCTGGCTCTGGCTTCCGTTCAGCTGCTGCTCGTTTGGCTGCAAGGTCTGTAAACCGATTCCCCAAGGTGGGTAGGCCTTGCAGGTGCGTTTCACCCTTACTGGTTAGTTTTGTGTGTGCTTTTACCTTGATTACCGCTGCTTCCTATGGTTCCTTTGCTGCTTTCACCAGCCTTTCTACTAGCTTTCCACGTTTTACCACCTCGCCAGTAGATGTCACATACCCTTATCGTGACCAGGCTGCCATATAGTCATGAACCACCCCGAAAGCGTATCGACGGTCTGTATATCTGTTTGCTCGCTTTTCTTTTGCTGACTCAACAGCCTTTATAAGGGCCACCATTCTGCCACCTGAGCTGACTTGTCTCCTGGGAGCATTCCTGCCATTATTGTCTCTCCCTCCTGTGTTACTACTGCTCACCTAGTGTGGGGTTTTCCATCAATGTATTTTCTGGATCCGTCCACAAAAAGTCTCATCAGGGTTGTCCAATGGCGCTTCCTTTACCCCGCTATCTGATTCCTCCTCTACTTGTTCCCTACAGCTATGTTCCTCCCCCTCTGTCAGTACCCTGATAGCGGGGTTAACTCCATTATGCTTTTTTATTGTTACTGACTTGTCTTTGGGCAACACTACGGCCTCCCACTTAACCTTTCGACTGTCCCAGATCGACCTCCCACTTAATACGGCCTCCCACTTAACTTAACTTAAAGTATTTAGTAATTCTACCAGGGTATGTTGTGTGTGCAAAATGGTCTGTCCCATCATCACTACTGGGTCACTTACTTTGACTGCCCAAGTCGCACAGTCCAGTGTGGCCACACATCGGGACATCCCACTAACCACGGGGTCTTTCTTTGATGAGCAGTAGGCTATAGGTCTCCACCGGGCCCCATGTTCCTGCATTACCACGGCGGAATAGCTTCCACCATCCTGATCAGAATATAGGTGGAAAGGTTTATTGGGATCTGGCAATCCGAGGGTGGGGGCTGACATCAGGGCTCTGTTTAGTTCCCCGTATGACTTTTCCTGTTCTGGTCCCCAATCTAATCTTCTGTAGGGGGCCCCCGGTCCCTTTACTTAATTTCTGTATGGGTTCCGCTATTGTTGTGTATTAAGGTATAAAATTCCGACGACAAGTAAAAGTCCTAAGACCTTCCTTACTCCCCTGGATTACAATGTTCAGGTAACATTCTGTTTGTTACCCACCCATCTTGTGGCTCCTGACACTCGAATGCCGCCCCCTAGGGGCTACTTTATGTAGTTGTTGTACCCTTACATTCTTTCAGCTGGGACCAATGTTTCCATCGGCTCCCACCTCTCATATTTACACACGCACATGTGTCACCACTCATTAATACTTCATATGGTCCACTCCATCGTGGGGCCAATCCAGGTTTTCCTGGCAATTCTCTAACCATTACCTTTGCTCCAACCTCCAGCACTACTGCCAGGGGTCTTATCTTCATCCCTTTGTCTATCTCTTACTTGCTGCCACATCTCTTTCAGCTGCTTACTCAGTTCCATCACATACTTCCTGATTCTATCTCGTAATGGTCCTAAATCTGCCCCTCCTGTAACTATCCCCTTGGGTAACTTCATTGCTCATGGATGGTTAATCCTGTAGTTTGATTTGGTGTGGTGCGTAACCTTATTAGTATCGTAGGTAGTAATTCTGGCCAGGATTGTCTAGTTTCCTGTATTCAAAAACAAGTGATAGTTTATAAAATATCTTAACATATAAGTGCTCACAATTCAAGTTCTCGCAAATCATTTCCAAGGCTACTCCATATCTTATCTTGTCTCCCCCAAACGGCATTTCTGTCTCTCATCAGAGAAAATGGCATTTTTAGATTGTTTCCAAACTATAAAATTTTTTTTTTACGCTGTTTAGTATTATTTATTTTAAAAAGGTTTCCAAACCCAAGATTTTTCAATACAACCAAAATGTTTATCAAGGAGAATCACCTAAATATCTCAAAATCCCAATCCCAATACTGTCTACACAAAGGAAAACGAGGGCGCAGCTTGTCCCAGCCAGTAGTCTCGAGAAATCCACGCAGGCTTTTTTTTTAAAGGCATTACACTCTCCCTTCTCCTTTCTTTAGTCTATGAATGAGATAAATTTATTGTCTTTCAGCCCAATGTAATCAATGATTACGTGTTTTAACAAGTAAGTGAATGTGAGAATTTCTTTTTTAAAAAACGAGACCACACATTTTTTTTTACTGTAATCCAATTAGAACTTCCAAATTTCTCGGACAAGAGCTGAAGCTTCTGTGTCGGTTCTATTTTCTCTTTATTTAGCAAGGCTGGAGTTTTCATCTTTTGTTGAACAAACCCATCCTTTGTGCATTTCATCGCTCTGTAAATCATAACCAAGATAAATTCACACCTGTGTTTCTAACTTAAAATATAATTCAATTCTAGGTAAACAATGATTACTTTAACACTCAATTCATAATTTCATAAAACTTCCCACATCCATGATAAGAGGGACCAGCTAGCTTCTGCACAGAAGTGGGCGGACCGTAAACAAACATACAGCTACACCATTTTTTCGTTTAAAAGACTGGCTTTCAGACAAATGAAAAATTCATTAACTCCCACCTCAAATATTCTGCAGTCAAGAAAACTTCACACAAGCACTTTCATTTAAAGACAGACATTCACACCAACTTTTCGTTCAACAAAGCTTATTTTCTCTTTTTTTTATTAGTTTTTTTCTCAGCAACTTATTTCTGGTTCCCTTGTTTTTCTTTGTCAGTCTCTGTCCCAACCGTCTGGTGGGTGTCATTCTCAAACAACTCACTTCCACTCTGTAATTGTAGGCACTGACTTATTACCATTAATCCTGCTTTGGCTGTTTTATTATTTTTTTCTGTTTCTCTCTACACCTATCTTTGTACTCCTCCTCCTTTTCTCCTTGCATTTGTGAAATCTCTCCACACTACAACCGCCTCCTTCCCTTTCTCTCCCTTCCTTTGCAACCACCAGTTGAGTTTCCAGGGTATCTTTTTGTCTTCATTCTATCCTTCCTGAACCATTTTCCTCTTAACCTTTGCATATTTATCTCTCAGAAACTCTTCTGGTAGTTTGTACCTCGCCCCTCCAAGGGCCTTGGCAGTTTCCTTTGCCATTTCTCACACTGGGGCATTTTCCCCAGTTCCCGTTTTTCCGCCTTTACTTATGCGGAAACTTGTTTCTGGCTGGATAGCTAGTCTGCCCTCACCAGGGATTCTCCGATATCTCCTATAAGTACTTATTCTCCCGACACACGTATTTACTTACAGTGCCCTGACGCACCCCAAAACTGGATTTAACGGCCGCACAGACTCCGCTTCAGATTCGTTGGATCTCTGGCTGGGCCTCTTGGGAGGAGAATTTCTCAAGGTAATTCTCTACTCACTCGGTTTTAGGTTGGTTCGGCTTTTGAGTCGAATTTGCCCGTCCAGTAGATCCTGCCGACTACGCCACATTGTCAGTGATAACTTCAAACCACCACTCGGAGTCCGCTAGTCTTAAAGTAAATGCAGTTTGATTAATTAATACAAACCAGCAGGGGAGCTATTCCGTAAAGGAACGCTCAACGAAATGACTGAAGACATTGTCCTTTTTCCAGTTTCAGATTAAGTCATTAAGTAATAATGCAAGTTACAATTAATACATGATGATTGATTAATACATGATTGATTAGCACAGCGCTTTCTCCAATCTGGCTTCTACATACCTTAAATGGTCATTCCGGATATGGTTACGGTCATTCATTTCTTATCCTTATCTTGTTATTCAGTTCCGTTTCTATGCACTCTTGCCTCCCAGAGTCTTTGGTCTGCGAACTGGAAATTTTTGCTTTCTCGTGGAATGTTCCCACAGTCTGTAGGTTCCATTTTAAAATATGTTAGCTCAGTTTCAAAATGGCAGGATGTTTTACTATTTTAAAGATTTGTAATTTCCCTCTTCAGTTAGTATGTAGGTACAGCAAGTGATCAGGAAGGCCAATGGTATCTTGGCCTTTATTGCAAAGGGGATGGAGTATAAAAGCAGGGAAGTCTTGCTACAGTTGTACAGGGTATTGGTGAGGTCACACCTGGAATACTGCGTGCAGTTTTGGTTTCCATATTTATGAAAAGGATATATTTGCTTTGGAGGCAGTTTAGAGAAGGTTCACTCGGTTGATTCCGGGGATGAGGGGGTTGACTTATGAGAAAAGGTTGAGGAGGTTGGGTCTCTACTCATTTAATTCAGAAGAATGAGAGGTGATCTTATCGAAACGTATAAGATTATGAGGAGGCTTGAAACATAGAAACATAGAAACATAGAAACATAGAAAATAGGTGCAGGAGTAGGCCATTCGGCCCTTCTAGCCTGCACCGCCATTCAATGAGTTCATGGCTGAACATTCAACTTCAGTACCCCATTCCTGCTTTCTCGCCATACCCCTTGATCCCCCAAGTAGTAAGGACCTCATCTAACTCCTTTTTGAATATATTTAGTGAATTGGCCTCAACAACTTTCTGTGGTAGAGAATTCCACAGGTTCACCACTCTCTGGGTGAAGAAGTTCCTCCGCATCTCAGTCCTAAATGGCTTACCCCTTATCCTTAGACTGTGACCTCTGGTTTTGGACTTCCCCAACATTGGGAACATTCTTCCTGCATCTAACCTGTCTAACCCCGTCAGAATTTTAAATGTTTCTATGAGGTCCCCTCTCATTCTTCTGAACTCCAGTGAATACAAGCCCAGTTGATCCAGTCTTTCTTGATAGGTCAGTCCCGCCATCCCGGGAATCAGTCTGGTGAACCTTCGCTGCAATCCCTCAATAGCAAGAATGTCCTTCCTCAGGTTAGGAGACCAAAACTGTACACAATACTCCAGGTGTGGCCTCACCAAGGCCCTGTACAACTGTAGCAACACCTCCCTGCCCCTGTACTCAAATCCCCTTGCTATGAAGGCCAACATGCCATTTGCTTTCTTAACCGCCTGCTGCACCTGCATGCCAACCTTCAATGACTGATGTACCATGACACCCAGGTCTCTTTGCACCTCCCCTTTTCCTAATCTGTCACCATTCAGATAATAGTCTGTCTCTCTGTTTTTACCACAAAAGTGGATAACCTCACATTTATCCACATTATACTTCATCTGCCATGCATTTGCCCACTCACCTAACCTATCCAAGTCGCTCTGCAGCCTCACAGCATCCTCCTCGCAGCTCACACTGCCACCCAACTTAGTGTCATCCGCAAATTTGGAGATACTACATTTAATCCCCTCATCTAAATCATTAATGTACAGTGTAGACAGCTGGGGCCCCAGCACAGAACCTTGCGGTACCCCACTAGTCACTGCCTGCCATTCTGAAAAGTACCCATTTACTCCTACTCTTTGCTTCCTGTCTGACAACCAGTTCTCAATCCATGTCAGTACACTACCCCCAATCCCATGTGCTCTAACTTTGCACATCAATCTCTTGTGTGGGACCTTGTCGAACGCCTTCTGAAAGTCCAAATATACCACATCAACTGGTTCTCCCTTATCCACTCTACTGGAAACATCCTCAAAAAATTCCAGAAGATTTGTCAAGCTTGATTTCCCTTTCACAAATCCATGCTGACTTGGACCTATCATGTCACCTCTTTCCAAATGCACTGCTATGACATCCTTAATAATTGATTCCATCATTTTACCCACTACCGATGTCAGGCTGACCGGTCTATAATTCCCTGTTTTCTCTCTCCCTCCTTTTTTAAAAAGTGGGGTTACATTGGCTACCCTCCACTCCATAGGAACTGATCCAGAGTCAATGGAATGTTGGAAAATGACTGTCAACGCATCCACTATTTCCAAGGCCACCTCCTTAAGTACTCTGGGATGCAGTCCATCAGGCCCTGGGGATTTATCGGCCTTCAATCCCATCAATTTCCCCAACACAATTTCCCGGCTAATAAGGATTTCCCTCAGTTCCTCCTCCTTACTAGACCCCCCGACCCCTTTTATCACCGGAAGGTTGTTTGTGTCCTCCTTCGTGAATACCGAACCAAAGTACTTGTTCAATTGGTCCGCCATTTCTTTGTTCCCCGTTATGACTTCCCCTGATTCTGACTGCAGAGGACCTACGTTTGTCTTTACTAACCTTTTTCTCTTTACATATCTATAGAAACTTTTGCAATCCGTCTTAATGTTCCCTGCAAGCTTCTTCTCATACTCCATTTTCCCTGCCCTAATCAAACCCTTTGTCCTCCTCTGCTGAGTTCTAAATTTCTCCCAGTCCCCGGGTTCGCTGCTATTTCTGGCCAATTTGTATGCCACTTCCTTGGCTTTAATACTATCCCTGATTTCCCTTGATAGCCACGGTTGAGCCACCTTCCCTTTTTTATTTTTATGCCAGACAGGAATGTACAATTGTGTAGTTCATCCATGCGGTCTCTAAATGTCTGCCATTGCCCATCCACAGTCAACCCCTTAAGTATCATTCGCCAATCCATCCTAGCCAATTCACGCCTCATACCTTCAAAGTTAGCTTTCTTTACGTTCTGGACCATGGTCTCTGAATTAACTGTTTCATTCTCCATCCTAATGCAGAATTCCACCATATTATGGTCACTCTTCCTCAAGGGGCCTCGCACAATGAGATTGCTAATTAATCCTCTCTCATTACATAACACCCAGTCTAAGATGGCCTCCCCCCTAGTTGGTTCCTCGACATATTGGTCTAGAAAACCATCCCTTATGCACTCCAGAAAATCCTCCTCCACCATATTGCTTCCAGTTTGGTTAGCCCAATCTATGTGCATATTAAAGTCACCCATTATAACTGCTGCACCTTTATTGCACGCACCCCTAATTTCCTGTTTGATGCCCTCCCCAACATCACTACTACTGTTTGGAGGTCTGCACACAACTCCCACTAACGTTTTTTGCCCTTTGGTGTTCTGCAGCTCTACCCATATAGATTCCACATCATCCAAGCTAATGTCCTTCCTAACTATTGCCTTAATCTCCTCCTTAACCAGCAATGCTACCCCACCTCCTTTTCCTTTTATTCTATCCTTCCTGAATGTTGAATACCCCTGGATGTTGAGTTCCCAGCCCTGATCATCCTGGAGCCACGTCTCCGTAATCCCAATCACATCATATTTGTTAACATCTATTTGCACAGTTAATTCATCCACCTTATTGCGGATACTCCTTGCATTAAGACACAAAGCCTTTAGGCTTGTTTTTTTAACACCCTCTGTCCTTTTAGAATTTTGCTGTACAATGGCCCTTTTTGTTCTTTGCCTTGGGTTTCTCTGCCCTCCACTTTTCCTCATCTCCTTTCTGTCTTTTGTTTTTGCCTCCTTTTTCTTTCCCTCTATGTCCCTGCATTGGTTCCCATCCCCCTGCCATATTAGTTTAACTCCTCCCCAACAGCACTAGCAAACACTCCCCCGAGGACATTGGTTCCGATTCTGCCCAGGTGCAGACCGTCCGGATTGTACTGGTCCCACCTCCCCCAGAACCGGTTCCAATGCCCCAGGTATTTGAATCCCTCCCTGCTGCACCATTGCTCAAGTCACGTATTCATCTGAGCTATCCTGTGATTCCTACTCTGACTAGCACGTGGCACTGGTAGCAATCCCGAGATTACTACTTTTGAGGTCCTACTTTTTAATTTAGCTCCTAGCTCCTTAAATTCATTTCGTAGGAACTCATCCCTTTTTTTACCTATGTCTTTGGTACCAACGTGTACCACGACAACTGGCTGTTCTCCCTCCCTTTTTAGAATGTCCTGCACCCGCTCCGAGACATCCTTGACCCTTGCACCAGGGAGGCAACATACCATCCTGGAGTCTCGGTTGCGGCCGCAGAAACGCCTATCTATTCCCCTTACAATTGAATCCCCTATCACTATCGCTCGCCCACTCTTTTTCCTGCCCTCCTGTGCAACAGAGCCAGCCACGGTGCCATGAACTTGGCTGCTGCTGCCCGCTCCTGATGAGTCATCCCCCTCAACAGCACTCAAAGCATTGCAGTGGGATGACCACAGGAGACCCCTGCACTACCTTCCTTGCACTACTCTTCCTGCTGGTCTTCCATTCCCTCGCTGGCTGTGGACCCTTCTCCTGCAGTAAGACCAACTCGCTACACGTGATACTCACGTCATTCTCCGCAACGCGGTCCGTCAGTAGCCGGAGGTGGACACACTTCCCGCACATGTCGTCGTCAGGGACACTGGTGTTGTCCCCGTGTTCCCACATGGTACAGGAGGAGCATATCACGTGACCGAGCTGTCCTGCCATGACTTAACCCTTAGATACACTTAAATTGCCGACAACAATGTTAAAAGTTACTGATAAAGAAAAAGAAAAACTACTCACCAATCAGCAGCCAATCACTTACCACGTTGGCTGTGACGTCACCTTTTGATTTCTTTCTACTTCTTTTTTGACTTCTCTCAGCTGGAGCTGCACCGGTACGTCTCTCTCAACTCCCGCCTCTCTCGACACTCCCCGGACTGCTGAGCCTTTTATAGGCCGCTGCCTCTCTCAACTCCCGCCTCTCTCGACTCCCCGGACTGCTGAGCCTTTTATAGGCCGCTGCCTCTCTCGACTCCCACCTCTGGATGCAGAGAGGATGTTTCCACTGATGGGGGAGACTAGAACTAGAGGGCATGATCTTAGAATAAGAGGCCGCCCATTTAAAACTCAGATGAGGAAGAATTTCTTCTCTCAGAGGGTTGTAAATATGTGGAATTCGCTGCCTCAGAGAGCTGTGGAAGCTGGGTCATTGAATAAATTTAAGACATTGATAGACAGTTTATTAACTGATAAGGGATAAGGGGTTATGGGGAGCGGGCAGCGAAGTGGATCTGAGTCCATGATTGGATCAGCCATCAGCTGCGAAGTGAAAAAACTATAGAGCTGTAATAGTGGGGGATTTCAACTACCCGAATATTAACTGGGAAAAGTAGTGTGAATGGTACAGAGGGTGCGGAATTCCTAACATACATTCAGGAGAACTTTAGCCAACAAGGGAGGGGGCTTGGTTTTGGGGAATGAAGAGGGGCAGGTGGAAGGGATATCAGTAGGAGAGCATTTTGGTGCTAGTGATCATAATTCAGTAAGATTTAGGGTAATTATTGAAAAGGACAAAGAGGAACCAGGAATAAAAGTTCTCAATTGGGGTAAAGCCAATTTTGCTGAGCTGAGATGGGATTTGGCCACAGTGGACTGGAAACAGCTACTTGATGGTAAATCAGTGTCAGAGCAGTGGGAGTCATTCAAGGAGGAGTTCCCGAGGGTACAGAGCAAGTATGTTCCCTTAAAAAACAGGGTGGGGCTAACAAATCTAGAGCCCCCTGGATGTCAAGGGGAATACAGGGTAAGATAAAGACAAAAAGGGAAACTTATAACATACCGGGAACTCAACACTGCAGAAACTCTCGAGGAGTATAAGAAGTGCAATTAAAAAAGATATCAGGAAACAAAAAGAGAGCATGAAAGAATGTTGGCATGTAAAATCAGGGAAATACATTAAGAGCAAGAGGATAACTAGAGAATGAGTGGAGGCGGAAGACATGGGTAGGATTCTTAATGAAAACTTTGCATCCGTTTTCACAAAAGAGAGGGGCGATGCAGACTTTGCAATGAGGGAGGAGGAGTGTGAAATATAAGACGAGATAAACATAGTGAGAGAGGGGCTTCGCAGCTTTGAAAGTGGATAAATCCCTAGGCCCAGATGAAATGTATCCCAGGAAATAGCAGAGGCTCTGACCATCATTTTCCAGTCCTCTCTGGCTACAGGTGTGATGCCGGAGGACTGGAGGACTGTTAATGTAGTACCTTTGTTTGAAAAGGGAGAAAGGGATAGACCAAGTAATTACAGGCCAGTCAGCCTAACCTCAGTGGTGGGAAAATTATTGGAAAAACTCCTGAGGGACAGGATAAATCTTCATTTGGAAAGACATGGACTAATCAAGGATAATCAACACGGATTTGTTGAGGGAAGGTCGTGTCTGACTAACCTGATTGTATTTTGGAGGAGGTAACCAGGAGGGTCGATGAGGGCAGTGTGTACGATGCAGTGTACATGGACTTTAGCAAGGCATTTGATAAGGTCCCACATGGTAGACTGGTCACGAAGGTTAAAGCCCCTGGGATCCAGGGCAAAATGGCAAGTTGGATCCAAAATTATCTCAGAGGCAGGAAGCAAAGGGTAATGGTTGATGGGTGTTTTTGTGACTGGAAGAATGTTTCCAGTGGGGTTTCCGCAGGGCTCAGTACTGGGTCCCTTGCTTTTTGTGGTATATATCAATGATCTAGATTTGAATGTAGGGGGTATGATTAAGAAGTTTGCAGATGATACAAAAATCGACTCTGTGGTTAATAATGAAGAAGAAAGCTGTAGACTGCAGGAAGATATCGATGTACTGGTCAGGTGGGCAGAGCAGTGGTAAATGGAATTTAATTCGGTTAATTGTGAGGTAATGCATTTGGGGAGGGCTAACAAGGCAAGGGAATAAACATTAAATGGTACAACACTGAGAAGTGTAGAGGAACAAAGGGACCTGGGAGTGTAGGCCCACAGATCCCTGAAGGTAGCAGGCCAGTTAGATAAGGTGGTTAAGAAGGCATACGGAATACTTGCCTTTATTAGTCGAGGAATAGAATACAAGAACAGGGAGGTTATGCTTGAACTGTATAAAACACTGGTTAGGCCACAGCTGGAGTACTGCGTGCAGTTCTGGTCACCACATTACAGGAAAGATGTGATTGCACTGGAGAGGGTGCAGGGAGGATGTACAAGAATGTTGCCTGGACTGGAGAATTTTGGCTATGAGGAAGGATTGGAGATACTGCGTCTGCTTTCTTTGGAACAGAGGAGGCTGAGGGGAGACCTGATTGAGGTGTATAAAATTATGAGTGGATAGGAAGGACCTGTTTCCCTTAGCAGAGGGGGGCATAGATTTAAGGTCATTGGTAGGAGGTTTAGAGGAGATATGAGGGGAGACTTCTTCACCCAGAGGGTGAAATGCCTCGGGACCTTTTACCAAGTTAACAAAGAAAGAAAGGGAACACAGGAAGTTCCCACAAAGCAACGTGATAATGACCAGATCATCTGTTTTAGTGATAGTGATTGAGGGATAAATATTGACCAGGACACCGGGGATAACTCCCCTGCTCTTCTTCAAAATAGTGCCCTGGGATCTTTTACGTCTAACTGAGAGAGGAGGTGGGGCCTCAGTTTAACATCTCGTCCGAAAAATGGCACCTCCGACAGTGTGGCGCTCCCTCAGTACTGCCCCTCCGACAGTGTGGCGCTCCCTCAGTACTGCCCCTCCGACAGTGCGGCACTCCCTCAGTACTGCCCCTCCGACAGTGCGGCGCTCCCTCAGTACTGCCCCTCCGACAGTGCGGCACTCCCTCAGTACTGCCCCTCCGACAGTGCGGCGCTCCCTCAGTACTGCCCCTCCGACAGTGCGGCACTCCCTCAGTACTGCCCCTCCGACAGTGCGGCGCTCCCTCAGTACTACCCCTCCGACAGTGCGGCACTCCCTCAGTACCGCCCCTCTGACAGTACGGCACTCCCTCAGTACCGCCCCTCCGACAGTGCGGCGCTCCCTCAGTACTGCCCCTCCGACAGTGCGGCGCTCCCTCAGTACTGCCCCTCCGACAGTGTGGCGCTCCCTCAGTACTGCCCCTTCGACAGTGCGGTGCTCCCTTTTACTGCCCCTCCGACAGTGCGGCACTCCCTCAGTACTGCCCCTCTGACAGTGCGGCGCTCCCTCAGTACTGCCCCTCCGACAGTGCAGCGCTCCCTCAGCACTGCCCCTCCGACAGTGCAGCGCTCCCTCAGTACTGTCCCTCCGTCAGTGCGGTGCTCCCTTTTACTGCCCCTCCGACAATGCAGCGCTCCCTCAGTACTGCCCCTCTGATAGTACGGCGCTCCCTCAGTACTGCCCTCCGACAGTGTGGCGCTCCCTCAGTACTGCCCCTCCGACAGTGTGGTGCTCCCTCAGTACTGCCCTCCGACAGTGCAGCGCTCCCTCAGTACTGCCCCTCCGACAGTGCAGCGCTCCCTCAGCACTGCCCCTCCGACAGTGCAGCGCTCCCTCAGTACTGTCCCTCCGTCAGTGCGGTGCTCCCTTTTACTGCCCCTCCGACAATGCAGCGCTCCCTCAGTACTGCCCCTCTGATAGTACGGCGCTCCCTCAGTACTGCCCTCCGACAGTGTGGCGCTCCCTCAGTACTGCCCCTCCGACAGTGCGGTGCTCCCTCAGTACTGCCCTCCGACAGTGCAGCGCTCCCTCAGTACTGCCCCTCCGACAGTGCGGCGCTCCCTCAGTACTGCCCCTCCGACAGTGCGGCGCTCCCTCAGTACTGCCCCTCTGACAGTGCGGCGCTCCCTCAGTACTGCCCCTCCGACAGTGTGGGGCTCCCTCAGTACTGCCCTCCGACAGTGCGGCGCTCCCTCAGTACTGCCCCTCCGACAGTGCGGCACTCCCTCAGTACTGCCCTCCGACAGTGCGGCGCTCCCTCAGTACTGCCCCTCCGACAGTGCGGCGCTCCCTCAGTACTGCCCCTCCGACAGTGCGGCACTCCCTCAGTACTGCCCCTCCGACAGTGCGGCGCTCCCTCAGTACTGCCCCTCTGACAGTGCGGGGCTCCCTCAGTACTGCCCCTCCGACAGTGCGGCACTCCCTCAGTACTGCCCCTCCGACAGTGTGGCGCTCCCTCAGCACTGAATTGGAGTGTCAGCCGAGATTCTGTGCTCAACTCTCTGGAGTGGGACTTGAACCCATAACCTTCTGACTCAGAAGCGAGTGTGGTGCCCACTGAGCCGCGGCTGATGGTTAAATGTGTTATCTCAGTACAAGTTGCTGTATGTTATAATTTTTGGATGCAACTATTTGTACAAACTGAATGGCAGCTGTTTCTCTAATTGGCTCTCCATTATCACATGACCTATTGCTGATTGGTCCTTTGGAGGATAAGCCACGCCCTGACATTTCTCTGGAATGTGTAAATGGAACCGCCCAGCCTAACTTTGCCAAGGTTAGAGGAGGATACATCCCGAGCGAACATCCCTTACCCCAGTGCCAGTGCATGACCGTAACCCTGCCCACACACCATCGATGGGGCATCACTGACAGCTTTATTGGTATGAAGTGAACAGTGACAGTTTAGTGACTTCTGGATTTCATCCACTCCAACAATGTCCCTGACGCACCGAGCGTTCCAAGAAATCGGGTGTGGGTGGAAAGGAGGTTGGAAGGACATGATCCGTCTTCCCTGAGTTCCCTCTTCCTCCCCCACCCTGTCTCTCTCACCCCGTGTCTCTCTCTCACCTCCCCTGCCCTGCAACCAGGCTTTCTCGTCCCTCCCCTCCCCAACCAGGCTCTCTTCCCCACCCCCCGCAACCAGGCTTTCTCACCCCTCCCCTCTCCCCAACCAGACTCTCTCCACCCCCCCCACAACCAAACTCTCTCCACCCCCCCTCAACCAGGCTCTCTCCACCCCCCCTCAACCAGGCTCTCTCCACCCCCCCCCCAACCAGGTTCTCTCCACCCCCCCCCAACCAGGTTCTCTCCACCCCCCCCCAACCAAACTCTCTCCACCCCCCCCCAACCAGGCTCTCTCCACCCCCCCCCAACCAGGTTCTCTCCACCCCCCCCCAACCAAACTCTCTCCACCCCCCCCCAACCAGGCTCTCTCCACCCCCCAACCAAACTCTCTCCCCCCCCCCAACCAGACCCTCTCCACCCCCCCCAACAAGGCTCTCACCACCCCCCCCAACCAAACCCTCTCCACCCCCCCTCCAACCAAACTCTCTCCCCACCCGCCAACCAGACTCTCTCCACCCCCCCACAACCAAACTCTCTCCACCCCCCCAACCAGACTCTCTCTCCCCCCCCCCCCGCCTCCAACCAAACTCTCTCCACCCCCCCACAACCAAACTCTCTCCACCCCCCCAACCAGACTCTCTCCCCCCCCCCGCCTCCAACCAAACTCTCTCCCCCCCACCCCCAACAAGGCTCTTTCCACCCCCCCACAACCAGACTCTCTCCACCCCCCCCCAACCAGGCTCTCTCCACTCCCCCACAACAAGGCTCTCTTCCCCCCTCCCCAACCAGGCTCTCTCCACCCCCCCACAACAAGGCTCTCTCCCCCCTCCCCAACCAGACTCTTTCCACCCCCCCCCCCACAACCAGACTCTCTCCACCCCCCCCCCCCACAACCAGACTCTCTCCACCCCCCACCCACAACCAGACTCTCTCCACCCCCCTCCCCAACCAGGCTCTCTTCCCCACCCCCTGCAACCAGGCTTTCTCACCCCTCCCCCCTCCCCAACCAGGCTCTCTCCACCGCCCCCCCCCCCAACCAGGCTCTCTCCACCCCCCCCCAACCAGGCTCTCTCCACCCCCCCCAACCAAACTCTCTCCACCGCCCCCCCCAACCAAACTCTCTCCACCCCCCCCCAACCAGGCTCTCTCCACCCCCCCCAACCAGACTCTCTCCACCCCCCCTCCAACCAAACTCTCTCCCCCCCCTCAACCAGACTCTCTCCACCCCCCCTCCAACCAAACTCTCTCCCCCCCTCAACCAGACTCTCTCCACCCCCCCCCCAACAAGGCTCTCTCCACCCCCCCCCAACCAGACTCTCTCCACCCCCCCTCCAACCAAACTCTCTCCCCCCCGCCAACCAGACTCTCTCCACCCCCCCAACCAAACTCTCTCCACCCCCCCAACCAGACTCTCTCCCCCCCCCGCCTCCAACCAAACTCTCTCCCCCCGCCCCCAACCAGACTCTCTCCACCCCCCCCCCCCCAACAAGGCTCTCTCCACCCCCCCACAACCAGACTCTCTCCATCCCCCCCCCAACCAGGCTCTCTCCACCCCCCCCACAACAAGGCTCTCTCCCCCCTCCCCAACCAGGCTCTCTCCACCCCCCCACAACAAGGCTCTCTCCCCCCTCCCCAACCAGACTCTCTCCCCCACCACCAACCAGACTCTCTCCACCGCCCCCACTCCAACCAGACTCTCTCCACCCCCTCCCAACCAGACTCTCTCCACCCCCTCCCAACCAGACTCTCTCCCCCCCCTCAACCAGACTCTCTCCACCCCCCCAACCAGACTCTCTCCACCCCCCCACAACCAGACTCTCTCCACCCCCCCACAACCAGACTCTCTCCACCGCCCCCCCTCCAACCAGACTCTCTCCACCCCCTCCCAACCAGACTCTCTCCACCCCCTCCCAACCAGACTCTCTCCCCCCCCCTCAACCAGACTCTCTCCACCCCCCCAACCAGACTCTCTCCACCCCCCCAACCAGACTCTCTCCACCCCCCCAACCAGACTCTCTCCACCCCCCCACAACCAGACTCTCTTCACCCCCCCACAACCAGACTCTCTCCCCCCCCTCAACCAGACTCTCTCCACCCCCCCCCCAACCAGACTCTCTCCACCCCCCCAACCAGACTCTCTCCACCCCAACAACCAGACTCTCTCCACCCCCTCCCAACCAGACTCTCTCCACCCCCTCCCAACCAGACTCTCTCCCCCCCCTCAACCAGACTCTCTCCATCCCCCCCAACCAAACTCTCCCCCCCCGCAACCAAACTCTCTCCCCCCCGCAACCAAACTCTCTCCACCGCCCCCCCCAACCAGACTCTCTTCCTCCCCCACCAACCTGACTCTCTCCACCGCCCCCCCCCAACCAGACTCTCTTCACCCCCCCCAACCAAACTCTCTCCACCCCCCCTCCAACCAGACTCTCTCCACCCCCTCCAACCAAACTCTCCCCCCCCCCAACCAGACACTCTCCACCCCCCCAACCAGACTCTCTCTCCCCCCCCCGCAACCAAACTCTCTCCCCCCCCCCCAACCAGACTCTCTCCACCGCCCCCCCAACCAGATTCTCTCCACCCCCGCAACCAGACTCTCTCCCCCCCCGCCTCCAACCAAACTCTCTCCCCCCGCCCCCAACCAGACTCTCTCCACCCCCCCCCCACCAACAAGGCTCTCTCCACCCCCCCACAACCAGACTCTCTCCATCCCCACCCAACCAGGCTCTCTCCACCCCCCCACAACAAGGCTCTCTCCCCCATCCCCAACCAGGCTCTCTCCACCCCCCCACAACAAGGCTCTCTCCCCCCTCCCCAACCAGACTCTCTCCCCCACCACCAACCAAACTCTCTCTCCCCCCTCGCAACCAAACTCTCTCCACCCCCCACCAACCAGACTCTCTCCACCGCCCCCCCCCAACCAGACTCTCTCCACCCCCTCCCAACCAGACTCTCTCCCCCCCCTCAACCAGACTCTCTCCACCCCCCCAACCAGACTCTCTCCACCCCCCACAACCAGACTCTCTCCATCCCCCCCAACCAAACTCTCCCCCCCCGCAACCAAACTCTCTCCACCGCCCCCCCCAACCAGACTCTCTCCACCCCCCCAACCAAACTCTCTCCACCCCCCCTCCAACCAGACTCTCTCCACTCCCTCCAACCAAACTCTCTCCCCCCCAACCAGACTCTCTCCACTGCCCCCCCCAACCAGATTCTCTCCACCCCCCAACCAGACTCTCTCCACCCCCCCCAACCAGACTCTCTCCATCCCCCCCAACCAAACTCTCCCCCCCCGCAACCAAACTCTCTCCCCCCCGCAACCAAACTCTCTCCACCGCCCCCCCCAACCAGACCCTCTTCCTCCCCCACCAACCTGACTCTCTCCACCGCCCCCCCCAACCAGACTCTCTCCACCCCCCCCAACCAAACTCTCTCCACCCCCCCCTCCAACCAGACTCTCTCCACCCCCTCCAACCAAACTCTCTCCCCCCCCACCAACCAGACTCTCTCCATCCCCCAACCAGACTCTCTCTCCCCCCCCCCGCAACCAAACTCTCTCCCCCCCCCCAACCAGACTCTCTCCACCGCCCCCCCAACCAGATTCTCTCCACCCCCGCAACCAGACTCTCTCCCCCCCCCCGCCTCCAACCAAACTCTCTCCCCCCGCCCCCAACCAGACTCTCTCCACCCCCCCCCCCAACAAGGCTCTCTCCACCCCCCCACAACCAGACTCTCTCCATCCCCACCCAACCATGCTCTCTCCACCCCCCCACAACAAGGCTCTCTCTCCCCTCTATCCAACCAGGCTCTCTCCACCCCCCCACAACAAGGCTCTCTCCCCCCTCCCCAACCAGACTCTCTCCCCCACCACCAACCAAACTCTCTCTCCCCCCTCGCAACCAAACTCTCTCCACCCCCCACCAACCAGACTCTCTCCACCGCCCCCCCCCAACCAGACTCTCTCCACCCCCTCCCAACCAGACTCTCTCCCCCCCCTCAACCAGACTCTCTCCACCCCCCCAACCAGACTCTCTCCACCCCCCCTCCAACCAGACTCTCTCCACTCCCTCCAACCAAACTCTCTCCCCCCCAACCAGACTCTCTCCACTGCCCCCCCCAACCAGATTCTCTCCACCCCCCAACCAGACTCTCTCCACCCCCCCCAACCAGACTCTCTCCATCCCCCCCAACCAAACTCTCCCCCCCCGCAACCAAACTCTCTCCCCCCCGCAACCAAACTCTCTCCACCGCCCCCCCCAACCAGACCCTCTTCCTCCCCCACCAACCTGACTCTCTCCACCGCCCCCCCCAACCAGACTCTCTCCACCCCCCCCAACCAAACTCTCTCCACCCCCCCCTCCAACCAGACTCTCTCCACCCCCTCCAACCAAACTCTCTCCCCCCCCACCAACCAGACTCTCTCCATCCCCCAACCAGACTCTCTCTCCCCCCCCCCGCAACCAAACTCTCTCCCCCCCCCCCAACCAGACTCTCTCCACCGCCCCCCCAACCAGATTCTCTCCACCCCCGCAACCAGACTCTCTCCCCCCCCCCCGCCTCCAACCAAACTCTCTCCCCCCGCCCCCAACCAGACTCTCTCCACCCCCCCCCCCAACAAGGCTCTCTCCACCCCCCCACAACCAGACTCTCTCCATCCCCACCCAACCATGCTCTCTCCACCCCCCCACAACAAGGCTCTCTCTCCCCTCTATCCAACCAGGCTCTCTCCACCCCCCCACAACAAGGCTCTCTCCCCCCTCCCCAACCAGACTCTCTCCCCCACCACCAACCAAACTCTCTCTCCCCCCTCGCAACCAAACTCTCTCCACCCCCCACCAACCAGACTCTCTCCACCGCCCCCCCCCAACCAGACTCTCTCCACCCCCTCCCAACCAGACTCTCTCCCCCCCCTCAACCAGACTCTCTCCACCCCCCCAACCAGACTCTCTCCACCCCCCCACAACCAGACTCTCTCCATCCCCCCCAACCAAACTCTCCCCCCCCGCAACCAAACTCTCTCCACCGCCCCCCCCAACCAGACTCTCTCCACCCCCCCCAACCAAACTCTCTCCCCCCCCCCCCAACCAGACTCTCTCCACCCCCCCAACCAGACTCTCTCTTCCCCCCCCGCAACCAAACTCTCTCCCCCCCCAACCAGACTCTCTCCACTGCCCCTCCAACCAGATTCTCTCCACCCCCCCAACCAGACTCTCTCCACCCCCCCCAACCAGACTCTCTCCACCCCCCTCAACCAGGCTCTCCCCAACCAGGCTCTCTCCCCCCCCACAACCAGGCTCTCTCCCCCCCCATCCTAAAACCAGACTCTCCCCCCCCCCCACAACCAGATTCTCTCCACCCCCCCCACCAAACTCTCTCCACCCCCCCCCAACCAGACTCACTCCACCGGCCCCCCCCAACCAGACTCTCTCCACCCCCCCCAACCAGACTCTCTCCACCCCCCCCAACCAGACTCTCTCCACCCCCCCCATAACCAGGCTCTCTCCACCCCCCCACAACCAGACCCTCTCCACCCCCCCCAACCAAACTCTCTCTCCCCCCCCGCAACCAAACTCTCTCCACCCCCCCCAACCATACTCTCTCCACCACCCCCAAAACCAGGCTCTCTCCCCCCCTCAACCAGACTCTCTCCCCCCAATCCTAAAACCAGACTCTCTCCACCCCCCCGCAACCAGACTCTCTCCACCCCCCCCAACCAGACTCTCTCCCCCGCCCCAACCAGACTCTCTCCCCCCCATCCTAAAACCAGACTCTCTCCACCCCCCCACAACCAGACTCTTTCCACCTCTCCCCCCAACTAGGCTCTCTCCCCCCCCACCCCAAACAGTCTCTCCCCCCCCCAACCAGACTCTCTCCACCCACCCCCAACCAGACTCTGTCCCCCCCCCCAACCAGACTCTGTTCCCCCCCCCTGCAACCAGGCTCTCTCCCCCCCCACCCCAAACAGTCTCTTCCCCCCCCAACCAGACTCTATCTCCCCCCCCCATCAGACTCTGTCCCCCTTCCCCCAACCCGGCTCTCTCCCCCCCCCCACCCCAAACAGTCTCTCCCCCCCACCGCCAACCAGACTCTCTCCCCCCCCCAACCAGACTCTCTCCCCCCCCCCCCCAACCAGACTCTCTGCCCCCCGCCCCAACCAGACTCTCTCCACCCCCCCGCAACCAGGCACTCTCTTCCCCCCCGGCTCCAAACCAGGCTCTCTTTCCCCACCACTCTCCCCCCCGCTGCTCTTCTCCTGGCTCAGGGCGCTGGGGGCTCGGGGCTCGGGGGGCTTGGAGCTCTGGGGGCTCAGGGGGCTCAGGGCGCGGGGGGCTCAGGGCGCGGGGGGCTCGGGGCTCGGGAGGCTCAGGGCGCGGGGGGCTCAGGGCTCAGGGCTCAGGGCGCGGGGGGCTCAGGGCGCGGGGGGCTCAGGGCGCGGGGGGCTCAGGGCGCGGGGGGCGCGGGGCGCGGGGGGCTCGGGGCCCAGGGGGCTCAGGGCGTGGGGGGCTCGGGGGGCTCAGGGCGCGGGGGGCTCAGGGCCCGGGGGGCTCAGGGCGCAGGGGGCTCGGGGCCCGGGGGGCTCAGAGCTCAGGGGGCTCAGGGCCCAGGGGGCTCAGGGCTCGGGGGGCTCAGGGCGCGGCGGGCTCAGGGTGCGGGGGGCTCGGGGGGCTCAGGACTCAGGGGGCTCATGGCCCGGGGGGCTCAGGGCGCGGGGGGCTCGGGGGGGGGGCTCAGGGCTCAGGGGGCTCAGGGCGCGGGGGACTCGGGGATCGGGGGGGCTCATGGCTCAGGGTCTGCGACTTGCGGCTCAGCGGGCAATGTGGTCAGAATCAACATGACCAATCGCGGGATCCAATTTCGGTTCTGGTTTTGGGTGCAGGTGCAGGAGGACAAGAAAATCGATAGTACAAATACTCATCGATAATATTTCTGGAGGGGGTAAAGGTAGGCGTGGACCCAGCCCTGGCCTCTGGGGATCACCTCGCTGGGGGAAGGGGTCTCGAGGTTTGGGGGAGGGCCAGAGTTGGGGGGGATGGGTTTGGGGGAACGGTTGTGGATCGGGGGAGGGTTTGGGAGGGTTTGAACATAAGAACATAAGATTGAGGAACAGGAGTAGGCCATCTAGCCCCTCGAGCCTGCTCCGCCATTCAACAAGATCATGGCTGATCTGGCCGTGGACTCAGCTCCACTTACCCGCCCGCTCCCCGTAACCCTTAATTCCCTTATTGGTTAAAAATCTATCTATCTGTGACTTGAATACATTCAATGAGCTAGCCTCAACTGCTTCCTTGGGCAGAGAATTCCACAGATTCACAACCATCTGGGAGAAGAAATTCCTTCTCAACTCGGTTTTAAATTGGCTCCACCGTATTTGAGGCTGTGACCCCTAGTTCTAGTCTCCCCGACCAGTGGAAACAACCTCTCTGCCTCGATCTTGTCTATCCCTTTCATTATTTTAAATGTTTCGATAAGATCACCCCTCATCCTTCTGAACTCCAACGAGTAAAGACCCAGTCTACTCAATCTATCATCATAAGGTAACCCCCTCATCTCCGGAATCAGCCGAGTGAATCGTCTCTGTACCCCCTCCAAAGCCAGTATATCCTTCCTTAAGTAAGGTGACCAAAACTGCACGCAGTACTCCAGGTGCGGCCTCACCAATACCCTATACAGTTGCAGCAGGACCTCCCTGCTTTTGTACTCCATCCCTCTCGCAATGAAGGCCAACATTCCATTCGCCTTCCTGATTACCTGCTGCACCTGCAAACTAACTTTTTGGGATTCATGCAGGGGATTTTTGGGATTTGGGGAGCAGCTGTGGATTGTGGGAGGGTTTGGGGAGGAGCTGTGGATTTGAGGAGGGTGTGTGGATTGGGGGAGGGTTTGGGGAGGTTTTGGGGAGCGGCTGTGGATTGGGGGAGTGTCTGTGAATTGGGGGAGGGTCTATGGATTGGGGGAGAGTCTGTCTATTGGTGGAGGGTCTGTGGATTGGGGGAGGGTTTGGGGAAGTTTTGGGGAGCGGCTGTGGATTGGAGGAGGGTGTGTGTATTGGGGGAGGGTCTGTGTATTGGGGGAGGGTCTGTAGATTGGGGGAGGGTTTGGGGAGGGGCTGTGGATTGGGGGAGGGGCTGGGTGAGGGGCTGTGATGGGGATGGCTCTGGGACCTCTCTGTACTCACTCAGTGTGTGTTTGCTTTAAGGGACGATGAGATTCAGTACAAGTGCGGAATCGATGCCATCATCTACCTCTCATTTCAGCGACACATCCTGGTGCTGCTCACGGTGATCTGTGTCCTGTCCATTGCCATTGTCCTTCCCGTCAACTTCTCCGGCGACCTACTAGGTAAGGGGCTCCTCTGGGGAGGGGTGGGGGGGGGAACGGACTCTGGAGACGGAGGGAGGGAGGGTGGCCCTCGGACAGCCGGGTGGGGGTAGGAGGGGCTCTGGGAAGGGAGGGGGGTTTAGGAAACGTGAGAGAGATTGGACTGTGGGCGGACAGAAACAGGACAGGATGGGGGCAACTGCAAAACATGGTATTTATACAGCGCTTTTAACGTAGTAAACCATTCCAAGGTGCTTCATAGAAGGGATTAGCAGGCAAAATTTGACACCGAGCCACATAAGGAGATATTAGGGCCAATGACCAAAAACTTGGTCAAAGAGGTCGGTATTAAGGAGCGCCTTGAATGAAGAGAGAGAGGTGGAGAGGTTTAGGGAGGGAATTCCAGAGCTTGGGGCCAGGCAACAGAAGCAAATGGTAAAGCGATTATAATTAGGGATGCTCAAGAGGGCAGAATCAGAGGAGTGCAATACAAGAAACAGGAGCAGGAGTAGGCCATATGTCCCCTGGAGCCTGCTCACAAATATCTCGCAGTGTTGTGGGGCTGGAAGAAATTACATAGATAGGTAGGAGAATTTTAAAATCGGGACTTTGCCGAGTTGGGAGCCACTGTAGGTCAGTGAGCACAGGGGGTGATGGGTGAGCGGGACTCGGTGTGAGTTAGGACACGGGTCAGTGAGCACAAGGGGTGATGGGTGAACGGGACTGGGTGTGAGTTAGGACACGGGGCAGTGAGCACAGGGGGTGATGAGTGAGCGGGACTTGGTGTGAGTTAGGACACGGGGCAGTGAGCACAGGGGGTGATGGGTGAGTGGGACTCGGTGTGAGTTAGGACACGGGGCAGTGAGCACAGGGGGTGATGGGTGAACGGGACTCGGTGCGAGTTAGGACACGGGGCACAGGGGGTGATGGGTGAACGGGACTCGGTGCGAGGTAGGACACGGGTCAGTGAGCACATGGGGTGATGGGTGAATGGGACTCGGTGCGAGTTAGGACATGGGCAGCGAGCACAGGGGGTGATGGGTGAGCGGGACTGGGTGCGAGTTAGGACACGGGGCAGCGAGCACAGCGGGTGATGGGTCAATGGGACTCGGTGCGAGTTAGGACACGGGGCAGCGAGCACAGGGGGTGATGGGTGAGTGGGACTCGGTGTGAGTTAGGACACGGGGTCAGTGAGCACAGGGGGTGATGGGTGAGTGGGACTCGGTGCGAGTTAGGACACGGGGTCAGTGAGCACAGGGGGTGATGGGTGAGTGGGACTCGGTGTGAGTTAGGACACGGGGCAGTGAGCACAGGGGGTGATGGGTCAATGGGACTCGGTGCGAGTTAGGACACGGGGCAGCGAGCACAGGGGCGATGGGTCAATGGGACTCGGTGCGAGTTAGGACACGGGGCAGCGAGCACAGGGGATGATGGGTCAATGGGACTCGGTGCGAGTTAGGACACGGGGCAGCGAGCACAGCGGGTGATGGGTGAGTGGGACTCGGTGCGAGTTAGGACAGGGGGCAGCGAGCACAGGGGGTGATGGGTCAATGGGACTGGGTGCGAGTTAGGACACGGGGCACAGGGGGTGATGGGTGAGTGGGACTGGGTGTGAGTTAGGACACGGGGTCAGTGAGCACAGGGGGTGATGGGTGAGTGGGACTGGGTGTGAGTTAGGACACGGAGCAGCGAGCACAGGGGGTGATGGGTGAGTGGGACTGGGTGTGAGTTAGGACACGGGGCACAGGGGGTGATGGGTGAGTGGGACTGGGTGTGAGTTAGGACACGGGGCAGCGAGCACAGGGGGCGATGGGTGAGTGGGACTGGGTGTGAGTTAGGACACGGGGCAGTGAGCACAGGGGGCGATGGGTGAGTGGGACTGGGTGTGAGTTAGGACACGGGGCAGTGAGCACAGGGGGTGATGGGTGAGTGGGACTGGGTGTGTGTTAGGACACGGGGCACAGGGGGTGATGGGTGAGTGGGACTGGGTGTGAGTTAGGACACGGAGCAGCGAGCACAGAGGGTGATGGGTCAATGGGACTCGGTGCGAGTTAGGACACGGGGCAGCGAGCACAGCGGGTGATGGGTCAATGGGACTGGGTGTGAGTTAGGACACGGGGTCAGCGAGCACAGGGGGTTATGGGTGAGCGGGACGGTACGAGTTAGGACACGGGGCAGCGAGCACAGGGTGTGATGGGTCAATGGGACTCGGTGCGAGTTAGGACACGGGGCAGCGAGCACAGGGGGTGATGGGTGAGCGGGACTCGGTGCGAGTTAGGACACGGGGCAGTGAGCACAGGGGGTGATGGGTGAGTGGGACTGGGTGCGAGTTTGGACACGGGGCAGCGAGCACAGGGGGTGATGGGTGAGTGGGACTGGGTGCGAGTTAGGACACGGGGCAGCGAGCACAGCGGGTGATGGGTCAATGGGACTCGGTGCGAGTTAGACACGGGGCAGTGAGCACAGGGGGTGATGGGTGAGTGGGACTGGGTGCGAGTTAGGACACGGGGCAGTGAGCACAGGGGGTGATGTGTGAACGGGACTTGGTGCGAGTTAGGACATGGGGCAGTGAGCACAGGGGGTGATGGGTGAGCGGGACCCGGTGCGAGTTAGGACATGGGGCAGCGAGCACAGGGGGTGATGGGTGAGTGGGACTTGGTGCGAGTTAGGACATGGGGCAGCGAGCACAGGGGGTGATGGGTCAATGGGACTCGGTGCGAGTTAGGACAGGGGTCAGTGAGCACAGGGGGTGATGGGTCAATGGGACTGGGTGTGAGTTAGGACACGGGGCAGTGAGCACAGGGGGCGATGTGTGAACGGGATTTGGTGCGAGTTAGGACATGGGGCAGTGAGCACAGGGGGTGATGGGTGAGTGGGACTTGGTGCGAGTTAGGACACGGGGCAGTGAGCACAGGGGGTGATGGGTGAGCGGGACTGGGTGTGAGTTAGGACTCGGGTCAGTGAGCACAGGGGGTGATGGGTGAGTGGAACTGGGTGTGAGTTAGGACACGGGGCAGTGAGCACAGGGGGTGATGGGTGAGTGGGACTGGGTGTGAGTTAGGACACGGGGTCAGGGAGCACAGCGGGTGATGGGTGAACGGGACTCGGTGCGAGTTAGGACACGGGGTAGTGAGCACAGGGGGTGATGGGTGAGCGGGACTGGGTGTGAGTTCGGACACGGGGCAGTGAGCACAGGGAGTGATGGGTGAGTGGGACGGTGCGAGTTAGGACACGGGTCAGTGAGCACAGGGGGTGATGGGTGAGCGGGACTGGGTGTGAGTTAGGACACGGGGCAGTGAGCACAGGGGGTGATGGGTGAGTGGGACTGGGTGTGAGTTAGGACACGGGGCAGTGAGCACAGGGGGAATGGGTGAGCGGGACTGGGTGTGAGTTAGGACACGGGGCAGTGAGCACAGGGGGTGATGGGTGAGTGGGACTGGGTGTGAGTTAGGACACGGGGCAGTGAGCACAGGGGGTGATGGGTCAATGGGATTGGGTGCGAGTTGGGACACGGGGTCAGTGAGCACAGGGGGTGATGGGTGAGTGGGACTGGGTGTGAGTTAGGACACGGGGCAGTGAGCACAGGGGGTGATGGGTGAGTGGGACGGTACGAGTTAGGACACGGGGCAGTGAGCACAGGGGGGGATGGGTGAATGGGACTGGGTGTGAGTTAGGACACGGGGCAGTGAGCACAGGGGGGGATGGGTGAATGGGACTGGGTGTGAGTTAGGACACGGGGCAGTGAGCACAGGGGGTGATGGGTGAGTGGGACTGGGTGTGAGTTAGGACACGGGGCAGTGAGCACAGGGGGTGATGGGTCAATGGGACTCGGTGCGAGTTAGGACACGGGGCAGCGAGCACAGGGGGTGATGGGTCAATGGGACTCGGTGCGAGTTAGGACACGGGGCAGTGAGCACAGGGGGTGATGGGTGAGTGGGACTCGGTGTGAGTTAGGACACGGGGCAGTGAGCAAGGGGGTGATGGGTCAATGGGACTCGGTGTGAGTTAGGACACGGGACAGCGAGCACAGGGGGTGATGGGTGAGCGGGACGGTACGAGTTAGGACACGGGGCACAGGGGGTGATGGGTGAGTGGGACTGGGTGTGAGTTAGGACACGGGGCAGTGAGCACAGGGGGTGATGGGTGAGTGGGACGGTACGAGTTAGGACATGGGGCAGCGAGCACAGGGGGTGATGGGTGAGTGGGACTTGGTGCGAGTTAGGACATGGGGCAGCGAGCACAGGGGGTGATGGGTCAATGGGACTCGGTGCGAGTTAGGACAGGGGTCAGTGAGCACAGGGGGTGATGGGTCAATGGGACTGGGTGTGAGTTAGGACACGGGGCAGTGAGCACAGGGGGCGATGTGTGAACGGGATTTGGTGCGAGTTAGGACATGGGGCAGTGAGCACAGGGGGTGATGGGTGAGTGGGACTTGGTGCGAGTTAGGACACGGGGCAGTGAGCACAGGGGGTGATGGGTGAGCGGGACTGGGTGTGAGTTAGGACTCGGGTCAGTGAGCACAGGGGGTGATGGGTGAGTGGAACTGGGTGTGAGTTAGGACACGGGGCAGTGAGCACAGGGGGTGATGGGTGAGTGGGACTGGGTGTGAGTTAGGACACGGGGTCAGGGAGCACAGCGGGTGATGGGTGAACGGGACTCGGTGCGAGTTAGGACACGGGGTAGTGAGCACAGGGGGTGATGGGTGAGCGGGACTGGGTGTGAGTTCGGACACGGGGCAGTGAGCACAGGGAGTGATGGGTGAGTGGGACGGTGCGAGTTAGGACACGGGTCAGTGAGCACAGGGGGTGATGGGTGAGCGGGACTGGGTGTGAGTTAGGACACGGGGCAGTGAGCACAGGGGGTGATGGGTGAGTGGGACTGGGTGTGAGTTAGGACACGGGGCAGTGAGCACAGGGGGAATGGGTGAGCGGGACTGGGTGTGAGTTAGGACACGGGGCAGTGAGCACAGGGGGTGATGGGTGAGTGGGACTGGGTGTGAGTTAGGACACGGGGCAGTGAGCACAGGGGGTGATGGGTCAATGGGATTGGGTGCGAGTTGGGACACGGGGTCAGTGAGCACAGGGGGTGATGGGTGAGTGGGACTGGGTGTGAGTTAGGACACGGGGCAGTGAGCACAGGGGGTGATGGGTGAGTGGGACGGTACGAGTTAGGACACGGGGCAGTGAGCACAGGGGGGGATGGGTGAATGGGACTGGGTGTGAGTTAGGACACGGGGCAGTGAGCACAGGGGGGGATGGGTGAATGGGACTGGGTGTGAGTTAGGACACGGGGCAGTGAGCACAGGGGGTGATGGGTGAGTGGGACTGGGTGTGAGTTAGGACACGGGGCAGTGAGCACAGGGGGTGATGGGTCAATGGGACTCGGTGCGAGTTAGGACACGGGGCAGCGAGCACAGGGGGTGATGGGTCAATGGGACTCGGTGCGAGTTAGGACACGGGGCAGTGAGCACAGGGGGTGATGGGTGAGTGGGACTCGGTGTGAGTTAGGACACGGGGCAGTGAGCAAGGGGGTGATGGGTCAATGGGACTCGGTGTGAGTTAGGACACGGGACAGCGAGCACAGGGGGTGATGGGTGAGCGGGACGGTACGAGTTAGGACACGGGGCACAGGGGGTGATGGGTGAGTGGGACTGGGTGTGAGTTAGGACACGGGGTCAGTGAGCACAGGGGGTGATGGGTGAGTGGGACTGGGTGTGAGTTAGGACACGGGGTCAGTGAGCACATGGGGTGATGGGTGAGTGGGACTGGGTGTGAGTTAGGACACGGGGCAGTGAGCACAGGGGGTGATGGGTCAATGGGACTCGGTGTGAGTTAGGACACGGGGCAGTGAGCACAGGGGGTGATGGGTGAGCGGGACGGTACGAGTTAGGATATGAACGGCAGAGTTTTGGATCAGCTCTAGTTTATGGAGGGTGAAAGGTGGGACAGCATTGGAATGGTCAAGTCTAGAGATTAGAAAGACATGGATGAGGGTTTCAGCAGTGGATGAGCTGAGGCAAGGGCGAAGACGGGCGAAGCTATGGAGGTGGAAGTAGACGGTCTTAGTGATGGTGCCGTAATGTGGCTGGATGCTCATCTGGTGGTGGTGTATGACACTCAGGCTGTGAACAGTCTCAGACAGGGGCCAGCGAGAGTGGCTGACTAGGGAACGCAGTTTGTTGCGGAGACTGAAGACAGTGGCTTCGCTCTTCACAATATTTAATTGGAGGAAATTTCTGCTGAGCCAGTCCTGTATGTCGGTCAAGCAGTGTGACAAATCAGAGGCAGTGAAAGGATTGAGAGAAGTGGTGGTGATGTTGAACTGGGTGTCATCAGCCAAAATGCATCACCTCACACTTCTCTGTATTAATCTCCATCTGCCACTTGTCTGCCCATTCTGCCAGCCTATCTATGTCCTGTTGTAGTCGATTGGTATTGTTATGTTCAGAATAAATCCACAGGACTGTATCGCAAGCTCAAACTGTTGTGACCTTGGTCTCTTTATTCAGACTCCAGAGTGGGGAAGCAGTGTGGTGAGTCACCTTTTATACCCGCTTGCCCCAGGGTGCACAGGTGACCCTTCGGTCTCCCACAGGTGTGCCCCCTAGTGGCTAGTCCTACATTTGGGTAAGGTCTACATACATACATAACATCACTCCCCCCCAAAATCGTATTGTGCAAGTTATTTGCAAGTTGAGGCGATCTGGTGCCCCATGTGCCCAGGTCGATCGTCTGGGTCGAAGGCCTGACATGGTGGTTCATTCTCGTGCTTGACAGCGAAGTTGATTGTGTTCGTGGGTCGCTGGGGGCTGGGTCTCTTATATTCTTAGCAGTTGACGAGAATCGAGTCCGGTGGTAGTATCCAGGCAAACTTTATTGGCTCAGCTACATCTTGCAGTTACTAAGAATAAAGCGTACTGTACCGCGTGTTACAGCTTCAGTTATAGTCGTGAACGGGGGGGTCTTCCCATTCCCTGATTGGCCCCCCTGCTGTTACTGGGGTCAGTTTGTCGACTCCGGACTGACCGCTGGTTATCACCCAGCTGCCCATTGCAGATAGCAATGGCCTTGGTCATGTGATTACCACATCATGCCCCTTCCTCCTGCTGTTCACTGTTTCACAGCATGTTCCTGTTACCTGGTCGGAACAGCACTTAACCCTGTGACTGTGCTTTGGCCCCAATCACATTGCAACCTTTTCCATTGTTAGTGAGCATGTACACAGCTACTCTATAATTATAAATTAATCAGGTCCCACAATCCCCCCTTTGATTCCCTCCTTAGCCAGAATCATAACGCCCCGATTATATATATATATATATATATATCCTCTTCTGAAGGTGCAGAAGTGGCTGGTGAAAGCTCCCTTGCACATTCCTTATTCCGGGGTTAGTTGTTCTCATCATACACATAGCCAAACATCTAATCAAAGCAAACAAACAGTATAATGCTACTATTACAGCAAATACAAATATAATTCCTTGTACCATTGAGCTGCCTAGCCATCCTGTGGCCCAGCCCCACAGTGTGGTAGCTGGGGGTTGTTTCAGCTGTTCCATCTCCTGTTTGATGTGATCTGCTAGGTTGGTGATATCCTCGGAACTATCCGGGATATACGTGCAACATTCGGTGCCGATCAAGGCACATGTCCCCCCCGCTCTCCGCCAGGATAAAGTCTAAGGCCATTCGGTTTTGTAAGGCCACTGTGCAAATGGCCACCATTTCGGCGTTTATTTTAAGTAGGGCTCCCGCGGTGTCATTAGCCACCTTTTCCAGGATGGATGCCATGTTAATGGGCTCCCTTGCTAATTTACCAGTTCCATACCAAGGAACCAGAATGGCAAAGAACCTTTCAGTCTCCGTAATCGCCCGTTTACTCCTTTGTGGAGAAAACAACCCTGGAAGGGAAGTGGAGTGGTGAATGTAGGGTATCACATAACCCAAATAACAAGATCCTGTCCAGGTCTGTGGCAGCCAGGAATAAGCCCTGTGGCCACAAATAAAGTAGGTACCGTTATATGGGGAATATCGGCCACCTCTATCACTACCCATCCTTGTGTAAAGTTCTGGCCCGGGGTGGTCTTATTCGGGAAATGCAGGAAGCTCTGCATGCTTCCTTTCATCACATTCACGTTTTGCCTACACGTACTATTCCCCATTCCCTGCCCTCCGGTTTGGGTTCTGATCAGACATATCGACCCTTGTGGCCTTCCTATCCCTGAGGTGTTAGTGAGGGCCAAGAACGGGGGCTTTAGGGTCTGGTTATAATTGGGCTGATGCCACTCCAAAAAGGTGTTTGACCCATAACCCGCCGAACGCCATTCAGCCTTTGGTAATTCTACCCCCAGACTATTGGCCCTGTTCCCGTTCGTACGGTTCTGGTTAAAAAAACATTCTGCCATCTCAGATTCATTGAGGGGGACCGGTCTCAAAGGAATTCCTCCCTTTGAATGGATAGGTACCTGCGCACATACCCAACAACTGGAGATGTTGGCTTCCTTAACATAGCTATATGACATGTACATAAAAGTATTTACATGTAGCTCCATGTTACAGAGGGGTAGGGTCAGACCCACAAATCAGTCCAAACATTTTGTTGAGTTCAAAAGTTCAGTTCTTTTAGTCTGTTTCCGATACGGGTGCCCGTTTAACGTGCGGGGTGTGGATTTTAACTGCCGATCGGTTCGTCAGTAATACTTGGTACGGTTCTTCCCACTTGGCTCCCAGCGGTTCTTTGTGTATTTTCTTTATGTATACCCAAACTCCTGGGACGATATCGTGTCCTCCCTCCGGGGTTTCCCCCCAAGCCGCTTTTACCTGTTGGGAGCAAAACTGACAGCATTTGTTAAATTCTGGCAATATTCCAACAATGTGTCACTCATCAGGTGACAGTCTGCTTTTCGCAGATTGATGGTCCCCGGGAGAGACATTGGTCTCCCGGTGATCACCTCACAAGGGCTTAAGCCCGTGGTTCGGTTTGGGATGGTCCTGATGCTGCACAAGACCATTGGGAGTGTTTGAGGCCACGGGATCCCCTCTTGGTGGTACTTGGCCAGTCGTTGTTTCAAAGTTGGCCTGACGACTGTGGGTGATGAGGGCAATGTAGACTCCGTGTGATGTTGAGCAATCTGCAGGCCTCTTGGCACACGGCTCCAGTAAAATGGGTCCCCTGATCAGAGTCAGTACTTGTGGGGACTCCCCATCGAGGCATATAGTCTTTACACAGCACCTTAGCCGTGTGCGTGGCAGTGCTCCTTCGGGTGGGTACAGCTTCCACCCACCGAGAGAACCGATCCACAATCACTGAGACGTGCGTATACCCCTGACATGGGGGCAACGAGATGTAATCTACTTGTAAATCTCGGAAAGGCTCTGCTGGGGCCGGAGGCCGGAGAAGGGGCATTGTAGTGGAGGGCCCGGGGTTATTTTTCTGGCAAGTGACGCACATGTCCACCGTGGCCTGAGCGTGTTTCCTAAAACCCCGGTCCCACCAGCTCTTCTGGAATCGAGCCGTCATTTGTTGGGGGACTAAGTGCCCCCACGAGTGTATTTGCTGGGCCAAAAAAGGCATTAGTGCTTGTGGTGCCACTGGTTTTCCTGTCTCAGGCTGCCTCCACATTCCATCCGCCCATAGCTTTATCCCTTCACTTATCCATTCCCATTTTTCCATCCAGAGACCTTCCTCCTGCATTTTTGCCAGATCCTGTGTCAGCGTTCGGGTCTCCAGTTGACATACAAGGGTGCCCTTCTCTGGTTTCATTAAGGCGGCTTCCTGAGCTGCCTGGTCGGCCCGTGTGTTCCCTTTAGCCTCATCTGTATTCTCCTTCGTATGGATAGATTCCTCCCTCTGGCAGCAGTAAAGCTTCAAGTAGATCTGGACTTCCGCCCCATTCCGTTTGGGTATCCTGCTGCAGTCAAGAATCCTCTCTTCCGCCATAACTGGCCGAAATCATGTGCCACCCCATGATTTGCCGACCTGGAATCCGTGTATATATTAGCTGTTTGTCCCTCACTACCCTGCTGGCTTCAGCCAGTGCTCTCCATTCAGCCTGCTGAGTGGAGGTTCCAGCGGGGAGTCCCCCCTTCCTTACTACCTCGTGCAGCGTCGTGACTGCCCAGCCCGCCTTCCGGATTCCTTGCTCCACAGATGAGGATCCGTCCGTAAACAGGATCAAGTCCGGATTGGGTAACGGCTATTCGGCTGCCACAGCGGCTCCTTCTGCTTCTTCTAACATGCCCGCACAGTCGTGTTGGTCTTCATACCCTTCTTCAGGCAGGGGGAGCATGGTGGCTGGATTAACCGGGCTAGCTCGTAGGTTTGGAGCTTCCAGGACTGTTGTCCATCTGGTCCATCTGGCTGAGGTCACCTGGGTGACCCGGGTCATGGATAGCATAGCATGTACTGTATGGGGACACTTGATGATCAGTTTCTGGTCTAAGAGTAATCCTGCCGTTACCATTACTGCTCGGCCTGAAGCTTCCATGGCCCTCAGGCAACTTCCCCATCCGAGAGCCACTGTGTCCAGTTTGGCCGAGTAGTATCCGACGGCCTCTGTTGGTCTCATGTTCTTGAGTCAGGGTAGCAGTCATGTATCTTTCTTTCTCATGCACAAATAGGGCGAAGGACTTTCTGGTGTCCGGGATCCCTAGGGCAGGTGCTGTGCACGGGGCCTGTTTCAGTTTTTCAAACGCCTCCTTTTGCTCCTCAGCCAGGGTGATAACTTCTTTTGAGGTCCGTGTTCCTTTTAGCAGGTCATTCAATGGTTGTGCCAATTGCGTGTAGGAGTCCACCCAGTCCCTTTTAAAATTACACAGACCCAAGAAGGACCGAAGTTCCTGGATCGCGGCGGACTGTTTAGCCGCGTGAATCGCCTCAGTCCTATCCTGGGTCAGTCCCCGCTCTCCCATTGAGATCTTTTGTCCGAGATAAATTACTTCTTCCTGGGCTATCTGGGCCTTGGCCATCCTGGCCTTGTATCCCTTTTTAATGAGGTGGTCCAGTAAGGTCAGCACGTCTCGTTCATGCTTTTCTTCCATGGTGGACGCCAGTAGGATATCATCGACATAGTGTATGACTGTAGATCCCATCGGGGGTAGCTCCCTTAAGTGACCCTGGAGGGCCATGTGGGACACTGTTGGGCTGTTGTGAAACCCTTGAGGTAGACGGGTCCAGGTGTATTGCTGTCCCTGGATGGTAAAGGCAAACCACGGCTGCACCTCCAGGGCCAACGGAATTGCCCAGAATCTGTTGGCCATATCAATAACGGAGAAGTACTTGTCTTCCGGCGACTGAGCCTGAAATATAGTGGAGGGGTCCGCTACCAACGGGGCTTTTTGGTAAATGCACGTTGGCCTTCCGGTAGTCCACTGTCATGCACCAGGCATCTTTACCCTTATGCACTGGCCACACGGGGCTGTTGGATGAGCTGTGGGTCTTAACTAGTACCCCTTGTTCTTCTAACTGCGGGATGATGGATAATATTCCTTAGATTGATGTTGTGCTGATCGGGTACTGTTTGGTGCAAGGAGGTGGCCACAGTCATGTTTGTCCTTGGCCCTTATCGGGTAGTCCCTTAGTTCTTCCCTCTGCAGGGATCGGATTGACCATGTGACTTGGCCGTCCTCAAAGTCCAGGGAGGAGTCCATCCCGAGTAGGGGTTGTCCCACCGGTCCTACCCAGACCGATGCGGTTACTTCATGTGGTCCCAGAACCAAACACATTGGCCGGATTCGGTGGAGTATCAGCTTATGGCCTCTGACCCCATGTGCCGCACAGGTTGTCCCGTCGAGGGGGAATTTACCATTTTCGGGCACTCACGTCAATTCTGCCCCTGTGTCCAATAAACAATCAATCTCTTGGTCGCCCACTCCCACACTGACATATAGTCCGTCCCTGCGCTGATGTATTAATGCTAACAGGGATCCTGCCGGGAGGGGGTGGGGTCTACGAGTTTTTTGCACACTCCAGCAACTGCAGCTGCTGATTGAGGGAAAGTTCTTTAAACCGCCCCATCACTGACCTCCTGTCGGCCTGTTTCTGGCCGGTCCCTGAGCTCCCTGGTTGTTCTGTTTCTTCGCTCAGCACGTTGGCCCAATGTCTCTCTTTACTGCAATAGTGGCACTTTCCCGGCAGTCTTCCGGACGTCTGTCCCTCCCGGTCCTTTGGTTTCCATCCAGTCTGCATTACTCGGGCCTTTGAAGTTAAATCCCGATCTAACTGGCCACACTGGTCTACCAACTGCGCGAAGGAGGTTCCCCAATCATCCCAATCTGCCAGGGTGGCCTTCACTAATTTAGATAGTTCTGGTTTCAACCCCACCATAAAGGTCGCCTTCAAAGGTCCGACTCTTTCGTCACCCATCTGCTCCACATCTCGGTGCAGACCCGAATGTTCCAGCCACGTAGACTTGAATCGCTCCTCATACTCGACTACCTCCTCTGTGCCTTTTTGCTGGCACACTGCAATCCAACTCCAATCCATCCTTGCCGGCCCGTACTGTCTGAACCACCCTTTCACATCTCCCCAGGCTGTGTCAATCCCCTGTCCAGTGTCTCCAAGTGCCTCTTTTACTACCCTCTGGAGTTTACGTGTCGATCGTCCCGGCACCGTGATGGTCAGAGTCTGGACTCCGTCCAAAGGGTGGAGTGTGTAAATACTTCGCAGTCGATCGAATTGGTCCCAAGCTCTCCCCCCCCACCCCCTTTTTCGGGTGTTGGAGCTCTTTGACCATTTATCTATTTTTTCCGGTTCCGCGGCTATGTGAACTATCATATTCTCCTATCTTTGTTTACGTTTCTTAGTTCCGTCTTGGTCGTTGTCTCTACTTTAACTCTTGTTGTTTTTAGTGGGTCTAATATAGGGCTGTAGAATCCATCGCTGCTGTCCGAGTCCTTGTTGGATGACGAGGAGCCTGAATCCCACGTCACTGATCCCGCCTTGGATAGACGGCTGTGTACCCTGCGTACTGGCTGTGACCCAACCTTTAACCTCACCCTTCAGTTTAGTTATCCCTTTCCCTTTCTTCTCTATTTCCGACTTTTTCTTGGTCACTTGTTCCCCAAGTGCCTTGATTTGATCTTTAGCGGTTTTCAGATCCCGATCGAATTGGGACTGGGTCATGATTTCTTTTCTCTGTCGAACTTGGCTCATGTCGGCCAGGGACCAGCAGGTCCTTTCTTTATCTTTCATCCCCGTGGTTTTCCCCCAGACCCTTTTTATATCGTCCAGGGTCCACTGACCCTTAGAGGTTCCGTACTTTGGTTCAATTTCGGCACATGTCTTTCGTAAATCAAACCGCTGTTCGATGTATTCCCTGAGGCTTTCTAACACTTCCTCGTCCGCGACCTCCGGTGGGGCCAGCCCTCCTTTTTCAGTCGTGGGACGGTTTTTGTTTCCGCCTTCAGCCATTGTGCCAATTTAGAACCCTTCGTTGTGGCGGGTGCGAGACGTGGACCTTAAGTCCGGGACAGGACCTTATGTTCTGTCGAGTGGAGAGCTCTCTGTTACAGGGGTCTCGACCCTAATACTACCCACAGACGGTCCTTTTAAAGATCATGTGAATGACGC
Source organism: Pristiophorus japonicus (assembly GCF_044704955.1). NCBI lineage: Eukaryota > Metazoa > Chordata > Chondrichthyes > Pristiophoridae > Pristiophorus > Pristiophorus japonicus. The sequence goes on along the minus strand of NW_027252188.1, from coordinate 431,527 downwards.
TTGCCGCGAAAGACTTCGGACGAGGACTTTATTTTAAGGTGTCCTTACCCTCGTGTCGACGTGGGTCCTAAGGTCTCCCAGCGGCTGATATTCAGCGATCCTGCCGACTACACCAGAATGTAGGGTCTCTTATATTCTTAGCAGTTGATGAGACTCGAGTCCGATGGTAGTATCCAGGCAAACTTTATTGGCTCAGCTACATCTTGCAGTTACTAAGAATAAAGCGTACTGTACCGCGTGTTACAGCTTCAGTTATAGTCGTGAACGGGGGTGTCTTCCCATTCCCTGATTGGCCCCCCTGCTGTTACTGGGGTCAGTTTGTCGACTCCGGACTGACCGCTGGTTATCACCCAGCTGCCCATTGCAGATAGCAATGGCCTTGGTCATGTGATTACCACATCATGCCCATTCCTCCTGCTGTTCACTGTTTCTGTGCAGAGGGACCTGGGGGTCCTTGTGCATGAATCCCAAAAAGTTAGTTTGCAGGTGCAGCAGGTAATCAGGAAGGCGAATGGAATGTTGGCCTTCATTGCGAGAGGGATGGAGTACAAAAGCAGGGAGGTCCTTCTGCAACTGTATAAGGTATTGGTGAGGCCACACCTGGAGTACTGCGTGCAGTTTTGGTCACCTTACTTAAGGAAGGATATACTGGCTTTGGAGGGGGTACAGAGACGATTCACTAGGCTGATTCTGGAGATGAGGGGGTTACCTTATGATGATAGATTGAGCAGACTGGGTCTTTACTCGTTGGAGTTCAGAAGGATGAGGGGTGATCTTATAGAAACATTTAAAATAATGAAAGGGATAGACAAGATAGAGGCAGAGAGGTTGTTTCCACTGGTCGGGGAGACTAGAACTAGGGGGCACAGCCTCAAAATACGGGGGAGCCAATTTAAAACCGAGTTGAGAAGGAATTTCTTCTCCCAGAGGGTTGTGAATCTGTGGAATTCTCTGCCCAAGGAAGCAGTTGAGGCTAGCTCATTGAATGTATTCAAATCACAGATAGATAGATTTTTAACCAATAAGGGAATTAAGGGTTACGGGGAGCGGGCGGGTAAGTGGAGCTGAGTCCACGGCCAGATCAGCCATGAACTTGTTGAATGGCGGAGCAGGCTCGAGGGGCTAGATGGCCTACTCCTGTTCCTAATTCTTATGTTCTTATGTTTCGCAGCATGTTCTTGTTATCTGGTCGGAACAGTGCTTAACCCTGTGACTGTGCTTTGGCCCCAACCACGCTGCAACCTTTTCCATTGTTAGTGAGCTCGTACACAGCACGCAGCTACTCTATAATTATAAATTAATCAGGTCCCACAGTACCGAGCGAAGAGGAGGATCGGGGTAAAGATAGCAAGGCTCTCTTCAAGGAGGCCAGCCACCCACCACACTTAAAGGGACAGTCCCACATTCTCACACAATGTAATAACAACTGTGAGCTAAATGTAAAGATTGTAATTGATGATCCGAGTTTTATACATGTAATAAGCAAAGAAAAGTCAGGCGATTGCGATTGGAGCTACAGTTTATCTACAATAAGCAATGAAACGTTGTGCAATGCAGGATTTCAACTGTATTCCGATTATGTAGTGGGCAAACACCCATCAGGAGCACACAGGTCCAGCGAGCTATCCAAAGCTGGAGCCTGCGTCCCTGGGCCCAGAGTGATGCACCATGGAGTGTGGCCACAAGCAGCTAATATATACAAGCTGCAGAGCAAGTGATCTCAGGAGGGCAATGGCACTGGTATCGATACCCTGCCCCCGATCAGCTCCACCTCTCAGGCACCCGATGGCACCAACCGCCATGAGCCTGAAAGAGCAAACCGCGCTAAGGCACAGCCCCCAGACCCCATCACCACCCAGGCTATACCCGGGAATGAAGGGCCACCCACAACAGTTCTCCCAAAGGGGACCGGGACCAGCCAGGATCCCAAACCAAACAATGCCCAGGCAAGCGAGTCAGCAGTTCCCTGTGCACTGCTGGACGACTGCTCCTCAGGGAACAGCAGTGACCCGGGTCACAAGGAGAGAACAGGGAGGTCACAGGGATCTGTGAACCTGCTCAGCGCTAGGAGCAATGGCAAAGGCCCCGAGAGCAGGCAAGCGGGTTCCCACTGCCAGCACCGGGCACCGCGCCACCATCAGACTACCGGGACACCATCCAGCTGTTCTGGCACTAGCTTGTCCTCACACACCGGTGCTGACCCCAGCACTGATCCCAAAGATGTACCATCAATGTATCTCACCAGTCAAATGTCCTTGCCTCACAACTGTACCACAACTGCAATGATGTAAATGCAAATTTCCTTTTCTGGACTTGAATGTATATGAATGTATGTGAATGTGATGAGCCACCGGCATGATCTACATGTGGGAGGAAATGGATGTATGTAGCCATGGACACACACATGGATCACACCCAGAACCCACTGAAGGCCCACTGCATCATCGAACCATCCCAACTGGTAACCACAACCCAACGTGTGGCAATAAGGACTTAGGGGTTATCAGGGAGAGAGCCAAGCCAAAGTACAGCCAAGGTGCAAGGGCTATTGGCACTTAAGTCTGGGGAGAGCCAAGCCAGAGCACATAGCGCAAAGGTATTGCCACAAAAGACTTGGGGGAGAGTGATGTTATATATGTACACTATAGATACACTCTCTGTGTAGTCACTGTATAGTTACATAAGATGGAGACTTGTTTACCGGAGGTACCATCAACAAGATTCACACTGTATACACTGTGCTGACACCACCAGAGGGTGCAACTGGTGGAGGCCCAGGAGTCACCTGTACACCACAGGTACCCAGGTATAAAAGGGAGTCCACTATGTGTTATCCTCACTCTGGAGTTATATTAAATGGACTAAGGTCACTGCAGGTCAAGTGCAATACTTTGCCTCGTGGAGTCATTATCAGAGCATCTAAAGACATAACACAGTGTACACAGCTCTGCGTAAGATTTGTCCGTTAGTTTGACCGGTGCCAGCAAATTTTTAAGGAGGCCATATACCGATGACCCACATACGGTGAAGAGAATCGCCCTGCTTGGTCACCATCTCAGCGTTGTCCAATTCATTGCCCACAAAGTACTGGTCGAGGCGCTCAACGAAGGCTTTCCAAACATCACCCTCAACAAATCGCTCAAGAATATCAATGGCAGCCATTACCGCGTGAAAGTTCTTGATCCGTTACTCGTCGCCAATTTGTTATGTTCAGAATAAATTCACAGGACTATATCGCAAGCTCAAACTATTGCGACCTTGGTCTCTTTATTCAGACTCCAGAGTGAGGAAGCAGCATGGTGAGTCACCTTTTATACCCGCTTGCCCCAGGGTGCACAGGTGACCCTTAGGTCTCCCACAGGTGTGCCCCCTAGTGGTAAGTCTTACATTTGGGTAAGGTCTACATACATATATAACAGGTATCATCCTTACTGTTTGTCACACCTCCAAATTTGATATCATCGGCAAATTTGGAAATTTTACTCTGTATTCCAATATCCAATTCATTTACGTATCTATATAGATATCAAAAAAGCAGTGGTCCTAGCACTGACCCTTGGGGAACACCACTGTGCACCATTCTCCAGTCTGAGAAACAACCGTTCACCATGACTCGCTGTTTTCCGTCCTTATAACAATTTATTATCCAAGCTGACACTGACCCTCCTATTCCATGAGCCTCAATTTTGTGAACCAGCCTTTTATGTGGCACTTTGTCAAACGCCTTCCTAAAATCCATATAGACAACATCCACTGCCTTTCCTTCATCAACCCTCTCTGTTATTTCATCAAAACATTCAATTTGATTAATCAAACACGATCTGCCTTTTACAAATCCATGCTGGCTCTCTTTAATTAACTTAAACCTCTCCAAGTGCTTGTTAATTTCCCCCTGATTATTGTTTTTAAAACCTTATCCACCACTGATGTTAAACTGACCGGCCTGTAGTTACTAGGATTGTCCTTACACCCTTTCTTGAACAAGGTGTCACATTTGCCACTTTCCAATCCTCTGGCACCTCCCCCACATTTAGGGAAGTTCGGAAGATTAGGGCTTGCCCTTCTGCTTTCTTCACCCACACTTCCTTCAGCAACTTGGGATACCAGCCATCTGGACCAGGCGTCATACCCACTCTCAGCATATCCAGCCTCTCCAGTACATCCTGCCCATCCATTACCTCCACCATCTCCGCTTCTACCCAGATTTTGTCAGCATCCTCTCCCTCAGTAAACACCGATACAAAGTCCTCTTTAAGTATTCTAGCCTGGCCCTGCGCCTCTCGGCATATATCACCTTCTTTGTCCCTAATAGGCCCCACCCCAATCCAATCTTTCCTCATAGCTAAAATTTTCCAGTCCTGGTAACCTTTCCCTCCTGTTGGAATGTACCAAGCTTGTATCTGATAAATCTCATTAAAGATCACCCATTGTTCCGTTACAGAATTTCCTGTCAATTCAAGTATTTTTAAATGTGGTGAGGGTTTCTGCCTTGACCATCCTTTCAGGCAGTGAGTTCCAGACCCCCACCACCCTCTGGGTGAAGAAATTCCCCTCAAATCCCCTCTAATCCTTCCCATTACTTTAAATCTCTGCCCCCTGGTTGCTAAGGGAAACAGGTCCTTCCTATAAAGGGGTCAGAGGGTCTAGTAAGGAGGAGGAACTGAGGGAAATCCTTATTCGTCGGGAAATTGTGTTGGGGAAATTGATGGGATTGAAGGCCGATAAATCCCCAGGGCCTGATGGACTGCATCCCAGAGTACTTAAGGAGGTGGCCTTGGAAATAGTGGATGCATTGACAGTCATTTTCCAACATTCCATGGACTCTGGATCAGTTCCTATGGAGTGGAGGGTAGCCAATGTAACCCCACTTTTTAAAAAAGGAGGGAGAGAGAAAACAGGGAATTATAGACCGGTCAGCCTGACATCGGTCGTGGGTAAAATGATGGAATCAATTATTAAGGATGTCATAGCAGTGCATTTGGAAAGAGGTGACATGATAGGTCCAAGTCAGCATGGATTTGTGAAAGGGAAATCATGCTTGACAAATCTTCTGGAATTTTTTGAGGTTGTTTCCAGTAGAGTGGACAAGGGAGAACCAGTTGATGTGGTATATTTGGACTTTCAGAAGGCTTTCGACAAGGTCCCACACAAGAGATTAATGTGCAAAGTTAAAGCACATGGGATTGGGGGTAGTGTGCTGACATGGATTGAGAACTGGTTGTCAGACAGGAAGCAAAGAGTAGGAGTAAATGGGGACTTTTCAGAATGGTAGGCAGTGACTAGTGGGGTACCACAAGGTTCTGTGCTGGGGCCCCAGCTGTTTACACTGTACATTAATGATTTAGACGAGGGGATTAAATGTAGTATCTCCAAATTTGCGGATGACACTAAGTTGGGTGGCAGTGTGAGCAGCGAGGAAGATGCTATGAGGCTGCAGAGCGACTTGGATAGGTTAGGTGAGTGGGCAAATGCATGACAGATGAAGTATAATGTGGATAAATGTGAGGTTATCCACTTTGGTGGTAAAAACAGAGAGACAGACTATTATCTGAATGGTGACAGATTAGGAAAAGGAGAGGTGCAACGAGACCTGGGTGTCATGGTACATCAGTCATTGAAGGTTGGCATGCAGGTACAGCAGGCGGTTAAAAAAGCAAATGGCATATTGGCCTTCATAGCGAGGGGATTTGCGTACAGGGGCAGGGAGGTGTTGCTACAGTTGTACAGGGCCTTGGTGAGGCCACACCTGGAGTATTGTGAATAGTTTTGGTCTCCTAACCTGAGGAAGGACATTCTTGCTATTGAGGGAATTCTGCGAAGGTTTACCAGACTGATTCCCGGGATGGCGGGACTGACCTATCAAGAAAGACTGGACCAACTGGGCTTGTATTCACTGGAGTTCAGAAGAATGAGAGGGGACCTCATAGAAACGTTTAAAATTCTGACGGGTTTAGACAGGTTAGATGCAGGAAGAATGTTCCCAATGTTGGGGAAGTCCAGAACCAGGGGTCACAGTCTAAGGATAAGGGGTAAGCCATTTAGGACCGAGATGAGGAGAAACTTCTTCACCCAGAGAGTGGTGAACCTGTGGAATTCTCTACCACAGAAAGTTGTTGAGGCCAATTCACTAAATATATTCAAAAAGGAGTTCGATGAAGTCCTTACTACTAGGGGGATCAAGGGGTATGGTGAGAAAGCAGGAATGGGGTACTGAAGTTGCATGTTCAGCCATGAACTCATTGAATGGCGGTGCAGGCTCGAAGGGCCGAATGGCCTACTCCTGCACCTATTTTCTATGTTTCTATGTTTATCCACTCTATTCAGGCCCTTCATAATTTTATACACCTCAATAAGGTCTCCCCTCAGCCTCCTTTGTTCCAAAGAAAACAGACCCAGCATCTCCAATCTTTCCTCATAGCTAAAATTTTCCAGTCCGGACAATATCCTCGTAAATTTCTTCTGTACCCTCTCCAGTGCAATCACGTCCTTCCTGTAATGTGGTGACCAGAACTGCACGCAGTACTCCAGCTGTGGCCTAACCGGTGTTTTATACAGTTCAAGCATAACCTCCCTGTTTTTACCAGACCAGATCAGTTCAGATAATAGGAACAGGAGTAGGCTATTCAGCCCCTCAAACCTGTTCTGCCATTCAATGAGATCATGGCCGATCGGTCTCTCAACTCCTTCTACACACCTTGGTTCTGTAACCCTTAATACCCTTACCCAACAAAAATCTATCTACCTGTTTACAATTTTTCAATTGACCCCCAGCCACAACAGATTTCTGGGGAAGAGTTCCAGATTCCCACCACCCTTTGACCTCACTCCTGAACGGCCTGGCTCTCATTTGAAGATTTTGCCCCTTTGTCCTGGACTCCCCCAGCAGAGGAAATAGTTTTGCAGTATGATATGTGCTAGCTTGCTGCACAATGTAAGTGTCAAACATTGAACAAAAGAACTGTAAAACAATTAATCCAGCTCATTTAGGTAATGTCACTCTTATTTCATCAAACTCTGATGAGACCCATTTTGTATATTTAATAACTCAAACCCCTAGATCCTGTCCTAGAACTCCACCTAGTTGTGGGTTTAGTATCTTTGACTTCTGTTGAACTGCTGTGCAATTTAATGCCCCTTGCCTCCTCCATGTGCCTCAGCTAATAAAGGCAAGTATCCCGTCTGCCTTCTTAACCACCTTATCCACCTGACCTGCTACCTTCAGGGATCTGTGGGCCTGCACTCTCAGGTCCCTTTCAGTGTCCGACCATTTCATGTGTATTCCCTTTCCTTGTTAGCCCTCCCCAAATGCATTACCTCACACTTCTCCAGATTGGGCGGGGGCACTGGACGGGAGCTAAGTGTGGGTGGGGGCACAGGGAGACTAGTCTGGGGCTGGAGGTACTGAGCGGCATTGCTGCCCCGGGGCTACGTTTGGGGTGATTGTGTGCTGCGTCTCACTGACTGTCGATATTTCCCTTGTAGGTGACAGCCCGCAGCACTTTGGCCGTACCACCATCGTCAACGTGCCCGCAGAGTGAGTCATCACCGGCTGGTGGGAGGCCCGCCTCATCTGCCCGCTCTCTGCCCCTCTCTGCCCGCTTTCTGCCCCTCTCTGCCCCTCTCTGCCCGCTTTCTGCCTGCTCTCTGCCCCTCTCTGCCCGCTCTCTGCCCGCTCTCTGCCCCTCTCTGCCCGCTCTCTGCCCGCTTTCTGCCCGCTCTCTGCCCCTCTCTGCCCGCTCTCTGCCCCTCTCTGCCCGCTCTCTGCCAGCTCTCTGTCCCTCTCTGCCCGCTCTCTGCCCGCTCTCTGCCGGCTCTCTGCCCGCTCTCTGCCCCTCTCTGCCCACACTCTGCCCGCACTCTGCCCGCTCTCTGCCCCTCTCTGCCCCTCTCTGCCCGCTCTCTGCCCGCTCTCTGCCCGCACTCTGCCTGCTCTCTGCCCGCACTCTGCCCACTCTCTGCTCCTCTCTGCTCCTCTCTGCCCGCTCTCTGCCCCTCTCTGCCCGCTCTCTGCCCGCACTCTGCCCCTCTCTGCCCCTCTCTGCCCGCACTCTGCCCGCACTCTGCTCCTCTCTGCCCGCTCTCTGCCCTCTCTCTGCCTGCTCTCTGCCCGCTCTCTGCCCGCTCTCTGCCCGCTCTCTGCCCGCTCTCTGCCCGCTCTCTGCCCGCACTCTGCCCGCTCTCTGCCCCTCTCTGCCCGCTCTCTGCCCGCACTCTGCCCGCTCTCTGCCCCTCTCTGCCCGCTCTCTGCCCGCACTCTGCCCGCTCTCTGCCCGTACTCTACCCGCTCTCTGCCCGCTCTCTGCCCCTCTCTGCCCGCTCTCTGCCCGCACTCTGCCCGCTCTCTGCCCGTACTCTACCCGCACTCTGCCCGCTCTCTGCCCGTACTCTGCCCGCTTTCTGCCCGCTCTCTGCTCGCTCTCTGCCCTCTCTCTGCCCGCACTCTGCCCGCTCTCTGCCCACTATCCGCCCGCTCTCTGCCCACACTGTGCCCGCTCTCTGCCCGCTCTCTGCCCACACTGTGCCCGCTCTCTGCCCGCTCTCTGCCCGCTCTCTGCCCGCTCTCTGCCCCTCTCTGCCCGCACTCTGCCCGCTCTCTGCCCCTCTCTGCCCGCTCTCTGCCCGCACTCTGCCCGCTCTCTGCCCCTCTCTGCCCGCACTCTGCCCGCTCTCTGCCCCTCTCTGCCCACACTGTGCCCGCTCTCTGCCCGCTCTCTGCCCGCTCTCTGCCCGCTCTCTGCCCCTCTCTGCCCGCACTCTGCCCGCTCTCTGCCCCTCTCTGCCCGCACTCTGCCCGCACTCTGCCCTCTCTCTCTGCCCCTCTCTGCCCGCTCTCTGCCCGCTCTCTGCCCCTCTCTGCCCGCACTCTGCCCGCACTCTGCCCGCTCTCTGCCCGCTATCTGCCCCTCTCTGCCCGCTCTCTGCCCGCTCTCTGCCCCTCTCTGCCCGCACTCTGCCTGCACTCTGCCCGCTCTCTGCCCCTCTCTGCCCGCTCTCTGCCCGCACTCTGCCCGCTCTCTGCCTGCTCTCTGCCCGTTCTCTGCCCGCTCTCTGCCCCTCTCTGCCCCTCTCTGCCCGCTCTCTGCCCCTCTCTGCCCCTCTCTGCCCGCTCTCTGCCCCTCTCTGCCCCTCTCTGCCCGCTCTCTGCCCCTCTCTGCCCGCTCTCTGCCCGCACTCTGCCCGCTCTCTGCCCGCTCTCTGCCCTCTCTCTGCCCGCTTTCTGCCCGCTCTCTGCCCGCTTTCTGCCCACTTTCCGCCCGCTCTCTGCCCACTTTCCGCCCGCTCTCTGCCCGCTTTCTGCCCGCTTTCTGCCCGCTCTCTGCCCTCTCTCTGCCCTCTCTCTGCCCACACTGTGCCCGCTCTCTGCCCGCACTCTGCCCACACTCTGCCCGCTCTCTGCCCGCATTCTGCCCGCTCTCTGCCCACTATCTGCCCGCTCTCTGCCCACACTGTGCCCGCTCTCTGCCCGCTATCCGCCCGCTCTCTGCCCACACTGTGCCCGCTCTCTGCCCGCACTCTGCCCACACTGTGCCCGCTCTCTGCCCGCACTCTGCCCACACTGTGCCCGCTTTCTGCCCGCTCTCTGCTCGCTCTCTGCCCTCTCTCTGCCCGCTCTCTGCCCGCTCTCTGCTCGCTCTCTGCCCTCTCTCTGCCCACACTGTGCCCGCTCTCTGCCCGCACTCTGCCCACACTGTGCCCGCTCTCTGCCCGCTATCCGCCCGCTCTCTGCCCACACTGTGCCCGCTCTCTGCCCGCACTCTGCCCACACTGTGCCCGCTCTCTGCCCGCACTCTGCCCACACTGTGCCCGCTCTCTGCCCGCACTCTGCCCACACTGTGCCCGCTTTCTGCCCGCTCTCTGCTCGCTCTCTGCCCTCTCTCTGCCCACACTCTGCCCTCTCTCTGCCCGCTCTCTGCCCGCTCTCTGCCCGCTTTCTGCCCGCTCTCTGCTCGCTCTCTGCCCTCTCTCTGCCCGCTCTCAGCCCGCTCTCTGCCCGCTCTCTGCTCGCCCTGTCTGCCCGCTCTCTGCCCGCTCTCTGCCCACACTCTGCCCGCACTGTCTGCTCGCACTCTGCCCGTCCCAATCTCTGGTTTCTGAGTGCCCTGCCCTGTGATTTCCCCCCCCCCAGTGGTTGCTCCTATCCTCACGCTCTGATTACTCTTGTATTCCAGTGATCGGCTGCTGTGGCTACACAGTATATTTGCGCTTCTTTACTTCGTAGTGACTGTGGTCTGCATGGGTCATCATGCTCTGCAGCTGGATTACAAGGAGAATGAAAAGGTGAGTTTAAAACAGATGAACAGATTGTTGTAGTGAGGACAGTGAGATGACAGAGTGAGCATTAGTAGCCATGCCAGAGCTTACAGTCTGAAACCTGTTCCCGGAGGCTTACAATGCTGCAATTGGTTAAATGCATGTGCATATCATTAATATATAATAAACAGGTAGCAGTGGTCCTGTACTGACCCCGGGGAACATTCCTGCTCTGTTTGGTGTCTCAGGGATCTGCCTGGTCTTCTCGAGGGTCCCGGGGCTGTCTGTGTCTGGGGGTCCCGGGGTCAGTCTGTGTCTGGGGATCCCGGGGTCAATCTGTGTCTGGGGATCCCGGGGTCAGCCTGTGTCTGGGGGTCCCGGGGTCAGCCTGTGTCTGGGGGTCCCGGGGTCAATCTGTGTCTGGGGATCCCGGGGTCAGCCTGTGTCTGGGGGTCCCGGGGTCAGCCTGTGTCTGGGGGTCCCGGGGTCAATCTGTGTCTGGGGATCCCGGGGTCAGCCTGTGTCTGGGGGTCCCGGGGTCAGCCTGTGTCTGGGGGTCCCGGGGTCAATCTGTGTCTGGGGATCCCGGGGTCAGTCTGTGTCTGGGGATCCCGGGGTCAGTCTGTGTCTGGGGATCGAGGGGTCAGTCTGTGTCTGGGGATCCCGGGGTCAGTCTGTGTCTGGGGATCCCGGGGTCAGTCTGTGTCTAGGGGTCCCGGGGTCAGGCTGGGGGTCCCGGGGTCAGTCTGTGCCTGGTGGTCCCGGAGTCAGTCTGTGTCTGGGGGTCCCGGGGTCAGTCTGTGCCTGGGGGTCCCGGGGTCAGTCTGTGTCTGGGGGTCCCGGGGTCAGTCTGTGCCTGGGGGTCCCGGGGTCAATCTGTTTCTGGGGATCCCGGGGTCAGTCTGTGTCTGGAGATCCTGGGGTCAGTCTGTGTCTGGGGATCCCGTGGTCAGTCTGTGTCTGGGGGTCCCGGGGGTCAGTCTGTGTCTGGGGTCCCGGGGTCAGTCTGTGTCTGGGGATCCCGGGGTCAGTCTGTGTCTGGGGATCCCGGGGTCAGTCTGTGTCTGGGGATCGAGGGGTCAGTCTGTGTCTGGGGATCCCGGGGTCAGTCTGTGTCTGGGGATCCCGGGGTCAGTCTGTGTCTGGGGTCCCGGGGTCAGGCTGGGGGTCCCGGGGTCAGTCTGTGCCTGGTGGTCCCGGAGTCAGTCTGTGTCTGGGGGTCCCGGGGTCAGTCTGTGCCTGGGGGTCCCGGGGTCAGTCTGTGTCTGGGGCTCCCGGGGTCAGTCTGTGCCTGGGGGTCCCGGGGTCAATCTGTTTCTGGGGATCCCGGGGTCAGTCTGTGTCTGGAGATCCTGGGGTCAGTCTGTGTCTGGGGATCCCGGGGTCAGTCTGTGTCTGGGGGTCCCGGGGGTCAGTCTGTGTCTGGGGTCCCGGGATCAGTCTGTGTCTGGGAGTCCCGGGGTCAGTCTGTGTCTGGGGGTCTCGGTGTCAGTCTGGGGGTCCCGGGGTCAGTCTGTGTCTGGGGGTCCCGGGGTCAGTCTGTGTCTGGGGGTCCCGGGGCCAGTCTGTGTCTGGGGGTCCTGGAGTCAGTCTGTGTCTGGGGGTCCCTGGGTTAGTCTGGGGGTCCCGGGATCAGTCTGTGTCTGGGGCTCCCGGGGTCAGTATGTGTCTGGGGGTCCCGGGGCTGTCTGTGTCTGGGGATCCCGGGGTCAGTCTGTGTCTGGGGGTCCCAGGGTCAGTCTGTGCCTGGGGGTCCCGGGGTCAGTCTGTGTCTGGGGTCCCGGGATCAGTCTGTGTCTGGGGGTCCCGGGGTCAGTCTGTGTCTGGGGTCCCGGGATCAGTCTGTGTCTGGGGGTCCCGGGGGTCAGTCTGTGTCTGGGGATCCCGGGGTCAGTCTGTGTCTGGGGGTCCCGGGGTCAGTCTGTGTCTGGGGGTCCCGGGATCAGTCTGTGTCTGGGGGTCCCGGGGTCAGTCTGTGTCTGGGGATCCCGGGGACAGTCTGTGTCTGGGGATCCCGGGGACAGTCTGTGTCTGGGGATCCCGGGGTTAGTCTGTGTCTGGGGGTCCCGGGGTCAGTCTGTGTCTGGGGGTCCCGGGGTCAGTCTGTGTCTGGGGATCCCGGGGTCAGTCTGTGTCTGGGGGTCCCGGGGTCAGTCTGGGGGTCCCGGGGTCAGTCTGTGTCTGGGGATCCCGGGGTCAGTCTGTGTCTGGGGATCCCGGGGTTAGTCTGTGTCTGGGGGTCCCGGGGTCAGTCTGGGGGACCCGGGGGTCTATGGGCGTCCCAAGTCAGTCTGTGTCTGAGGGTCTCGAGTTTGCAGACGCTGTAATCGGACTGCGACCTTTGCCCTCTGCAGGTGGCGAGGACGTTGATGATCTCACAAATCCCAAAGGAAATCACAGACGCAAATCTCGTCACCAAACACTTCCAGTGAGTAATCGGGTCAGTGCCTGGAGCAGGGCCGAGACAGGCTGCTCGGGGAGACAGGGGGAGGGGGGATGTTACTGGGGGAGAGGTGTGTGAGACTCTGTGTGTCCCTCACTGACTGTACATCGCTGATTCCTCCCTCACTGACCCTGTCCCTCACTGACTCTGTCCCTCACTGACCCTGTCCCTCGCTGACACCGTCCCTGACTGACTCCGTCCCTCACTGACCCTGTCCCTCACTGACTGTATATCGCTGATTCCTCCCTCACTGACCTTGTCCCTCACTGACCCTGTCCCTCACTGACCCTGTCCCTCACTGACTCTGTCCCTCACTGACCCTGTCCCTCACTGACTCTGTCCCTCACTGACCCTGTCCCTCACTGACTCTGTCCCTCACTGACACCGTCCCTCACTGACCCTGTTCCCTCGCTGACCCTGTCCCTCGCTGACCCTGTCCCTCACTGACCCTGTCCCTCACTGACACCGTCCCTCACTGACCCTGTCCCTCGCTGACACCGTCCCTCACTGACCCTGTCCCTCGCTGACCCTGTCCCTCACTGACTCTGTCCCTCACTGACCCTGTCCCTCACTGACTCTGTCCCTCACTGACACCGTCCCTCACTGACTCTGTCCCTCACTGACCCTGTCCCTCACTGACCCTGTGTCTCACTGACCCTGTCCCTCACTGACCCTGTCCCTCACTGACCATGTCCCTCACTGACCCTGTCCCTCACTGACCATGTCCCTCACTGACCCTGTCCCTCACTGACCATGTCCCTCACTGACCCTGTCCCTCACTGACCATGTCCCTCACTGACCCTGTCCCTCACTGACCCTGTGTCTCACTGACCCTGTCCCTCACTGACCCTGTCCCTCACTGACTCTGTCCCTCACTGACCCTGTCCCTCACTGACTCTGTCCCTCACTGACACCGTCCCTCACTGACCCTGTCCCTCACTGACCCTGTCCCTCACTGACCCTGTGTCTCACTGACCCTGTCCCTCACTGACCCTGTCCCTCGCTGACTCTGTCCCTCACTGACCCTGTCCCTCACTGACCCTGTCCCTCACTGACTCGGTCCCTCACTGACCCTGTCCCTCACTGACTCGGTCCCTCACTGACTCTGTCCCTCACTGACTCGGTCCCTCACTGACCCTGTCCCTCACTGACCCCGTCCCTCACTGACCCCGTCCCTCACTGACCCCGTCCCTCACTGACCCTGTCCCTCACTGACCCTGTCCCTCACTGACCCTGTCCCTCACTGACTCGGTCCCTCACTGACCCTGTCCCTCACTGACTCGGTCCCTCACTGACCCTGTCCCTCACTGACCCTGTCCCTCACTGACTCCGTCCCTCACTGACCCTGTCCCTCACTGACTCTGTCCCTCACTGACCCTGTCCCTCACTGACCCTGTCCCTCGCTGACTCTGCCCCTCACTGACCCTGTCCCACGCTGACCCTGTCCCTCACTGACCCTGTCCCTCGCTGACCCTGTCCCTCACTGACCCTGTCCCTCACTGACACCGTCCCTCACTGACCCTGTCCCTCGCTGACACCGTCCCTCACTGACCCTGTCCCTCGCTGACCCTGTCCCTCACTGACCCTGTCCCTCACTGACCCTGTCCCTCACTGACTCTGTCCCTCACTGACACCGTCCCTCACTGACTCTGTCCCTCACTGACCCTGTCCCTCACTGACCCTGTCCCTCACTGACCCTGTCCCTCACTGACCATGTCCCTCACTGACCCTGTCCCTCACTGACCCTGTCCCTCACTGACTCGGTCCCTCACTGACCATGTCCCTCACTGACTCGGTCCCTCACTGACTCTGTCCCTCACTGACTCGGTCCCTCACTGACCCTGTCCCTCACTGACCCCGTCCCTCACTGACCCCGTCCCTCACTGACCCTGTCCCTCACTGACCCTGTCCCTCACTGACCCTGTCCCTCACTGACTCGGTCCCTCACTGACCCTGTCCCTCACTGACTCGGTCCCTCACTGACCCTGTCCCTCACTGACCCTGTCCCTCACTGACTCCGTCCCTCACTGACCCTGTCCCTCACTGACTCTGTCCCTCACTGACCCTGTCCCTCACTGACCCTGTCCCTCACTGACCCTGTGTCTCACGGACCCTGTCCCTCGCTGACTCTGTCCCTCGCTGACTCTGTCCCTCGCTGACCCTGTCCCTCACTGACCCTGTCCCTCGCTGACCCTGTCCCTCACTGACCCTGTCCCTCGCTGACTCTGCCCCTCACTGACCCTGTCCCACGCTGACCCTGTCCCTCACTGACTATGTCCCTCACTGTTTGCACTGTTCCTCTGGTGTGCTGCAAGTGTTACTGATGGGAAGATAATGGAGTATCAGATAGTGGAGTATAATGCTGACCGCTTCTGATGCGTGATTTCTTGTTTCAGTGAAGCCTACCCCAGCTGCACAGTGACAGATGTGCAATTTTGTTTCGATGTCCGTGCACTGATGAAGCTGGACCTTGAGAGGTAAAACAAGGCAACTGTCAAACTCCACGTACTGTAAATCGTAAAAACCCACTCCCACATCCGGCTAACCCCTACACCCACATCCAGCTAACCCCTACACCCACATCCGGCTAACCCCTACACTCACATCCGGCTAACCCCTACACCCACATCCGGCTAACTACACCCACATCCAGCTAACTACACCCACATCCGTCTAACTACACCCACATCCAGCTAACCCCTACACCCACATCCGGCTAACCCCTACACCCACATCCGGCTAACCCCTACACCCACATCCGGCTAACCCCTACACCCACATCCGGCTAACCCCTACACCCACATCCAGCTAACCCCTACACCCACATCCAGCTAACTACACCCACATCCGGCTAACCCCTACACCCACATCCGGCTAACTACACCCACATCCAGCTAACCCCTACACCCACATCCAGCTAACCCCTACACCCACATCTGGCTAACTACACCCACATCCAGCTAACCCCTACACCCACATCCGGCTAACCCCTACACCCACATCCAGCTAACCCCTACACCCACATCCGGCTAACCCCTACACCCACATCCGGCTAACTACACCCACATCCGGCTAACTACACCCACATCCGGCTAACCCCTACACCCACATCCGGCTAACCACTACACCCACATCCGGCTAACCCCTACACCCACATCCGGCTAACCCCTACACCCACATCCGGCTAACTACACCCACATCCGGCTAACCCCTACACCCACATCCGGCTAACTACACCCACATCCGGCTAACTACACCCACATCCGGCTGACCCCTACACCCACATCCGGCTAACCCCTACACCTACATCCGGCTAACCCCTACACCCACATCCGGCTAACTACACCCACATCCGGCTAACCCCTACACCCACATCCGGCTAACCCCTACTCCCACATCCGGCTAATCCCTACACCCACATCTGGCTAACCCCTACACCCACATCCGGCTAACCCGTACACCCACATCCGGCTAACTACACCCACATCCGGCTAACTACACCCACATCCGGCTAACCCCTACACCCACATCTGGCTAACCCCTACTCCCACATCCGGCTAACTACACCCACATCCGGCTAACTACACCCACATCCGGCTAACCACTGCAAGAAACGGTAAATACTGGGGAAGCTGCAAAGTGGAATCAAAGCAGGAAATGCTCAGTGGGTCGGGCAGCATCTGTGGAGAGAGAAACAGAGTTAACGTTTCAGGTCTATGACCCTTCATCGGAACTGGAAGATGTTAGAGATGTAACTGGTTTTAAGTAAGTACAGAGGCAGGGAACGTGGAGGGGGAGAACTAAAGGGAAGGTCTGAGATAGGGTGGGGGGCAGGAGAGATTCAGTGACTAAGGGTGATAGTGCGAGGTGAAAGGAGATGGTAATGGGACAAATAAAGAAACAAAAGCTGGGTCTAGAGGGGCATAAATGTGAATAGCAGAATCATCAGTAACAGGTGCTGTCCGAAAAAATGGGGGCAGAGGTCACGGTCTGAAATTGTTGAACTGGATGTTGAGTCCAGAGGCTGTAAAGTGCCTGATCGAAAGATGAGGTGCTGTTCCTCGAGCTTGCGTTGAGCTTCATTGGAACAGTGTAGGAGGCCGATGACGGAGAGGTCAGAGTGGGAGTGGAGCGGGGAATTAAAGTGACAGGCGACCGGAAGCTCAGGGTCACACTTACAGACTGAACGGAGGTGTTCCGTAAAGCAATCACCCAATCCACGCTCGGTCTCCCCAATGCAGAGCAGCGACTACAGTATACTAAATTGGAAAAAAGTACAAGTAAATCGCTGTTTCACCTGGAAGGAGTGTTTGGGGCTGTTGTGTATAGAAGAATTCCACGAGGCTGAGTACTGTGAGCTAAACTTAGTGTGACCTTTGTCTTCTTTATTATAACTCCAGAGTGCCTAAACAACATGGCAGCCAAGCTTTTATACTGACACTGCACGTGTGTGCAGGCGACCATTAGGACTCCAACAGTCACACTCTCTGGTAGCAGGTATTACATAGTTACATACATAACAGTGGGAAGGGAGGGGGTAAAAGGGCAGGTGGTGCATCTCCTGCCCCTGCACGGGCAGGTGCCGTAGGAAGGGGAGGGGGCGCTGGGGGTGTTTGAGGGTTTCGGGGAGAGAGCAGTCCCTTCAAAATGCTGAAAGGAGGTGGGGGGGGAGATGTGATTGGTGGTGGGGTCACGCTGGAGGTGGCAGAGGATGATCTGTTGAACGTGGAGGCTGGTGGGGTGAAAGGTGAGGACAAGGGGAACCCTATCCTGGTTCTGGGAGGGAGGGAAAGGGTTGAGAGTCGATGTTTGGGAAAGCATTTTGCGAGAACTACAGATCCATTGTAAAATTTCTCAAATTGTAAAGCAGAGAAGTTATGTTAAACTTGTACAGAACTTGTACAGAACCTTGGTTAACCCACACTTGGCGCAGTGTGAACAGCTCTGATTGCCATATTATAAATAGTTGAGGCACTGGAGATGGTGCAAAAAAGATTTATTAGAAAGATAGCAGAACTGAGAGGTTATTCCTATCAGGAAACATTGAACAGGGTGGGGCTCTTTTCGCTGGAAGAGAAGTCTGAGGGTTGAGCTGATGGAGTGAATGGATAGTCATAGAGAAGATGTTTCCACGATGGGGTGAGATGGAGGGGGGTGTGGAGGATAAACACCGGCACGGACCCGATGGGCCGAATGGCCTATTTCCGTGCTGTAAATACTTTGTATTGCTGTTTGTGGGATCTTGCAGCCGCGTTTCCCACATTACAACAGTGACTGCACTTCGAAAGTACGTCATTGGCTGTGAAGCACTTTGTGGCATCCTGAGGTTGTGAAAGGCGCTATAGAAATGCAAGTTTGTTCCTCTTACTTTATAAAGGGGCAGGAGGAGCTCTGCGATGGCAATCTGTAGCAGTGGTTTGGTGCTCAGTGTAGAGCCACGCAGAGTCGGAAATATTTTACATTTATTCTCAGGATGTGGGTGTCGCTCACAAGGCTGACATTTATTGTCCTGTGGTAACTGAGCGACTTGCGAGCCCACTTAAAGGTGTAGTTAACAGCCGAGCCCGGTGTGAGTTTATTGACCTCGGCCTCAGCACCTCTGTTCTAGTGGCTAAAATGATGGAGGGTTCCTGCTCCTGACCCCGAGCTAGTGACCCCTGCTACACGTGAGCACGCCTGTAGACAACAGACAAGGGCAGTACCGTACTCGGCCGTGTTGTCTCCAAGGGGGAATGTCCTGCTGATAGTTGCCTGCTGAAAGTTGCATTTGGAAATTTGCCGTTTGGGAGAGGTATTGAAGGCACACAGCGTATGTAGAATTGGAGCACAATGAACTCAAAGTTTCAGGAGAGATGGGGGAACGTGGAAATAACACCTGGAGCTCCTGCCTCTGGTTCTGTTGTGTTTGTAACTTTTAATTTCCTCTCTCAGGCGAAAGGCAATGAAAGGACGCCTATATTTCACAGCCAAGGCCCAAAAGGAAGGAAAGATAATGATTAAGACCCACCCATTGGCTCGGATCTGCTGCTGCAATTCCTGTGGGTTTGACCAGGTGAGAAGAATGGACGATTCAGTGTGCAACAGGAAATAGTCAGGCATGTCGTTCTCCTCGGAGCAGAGAAGGTGGAGAGGAGATTTGATCGAGGTGTTCAAAATCATGAGGGGTCTGGACAGAGTAGATAGAGAGAGAAACTGTTCCCATTGGTGGAAGGGTCGGGAACCAGAGGACACAGATTTAAGACGATTGGCAGAAGAACCAAAGGCGACACGAGGGAAAACCTTTTCACGCAGCGAGTGGTTAGGATCCGGAATGCACGGCCTGAGAGGGTGGTGGAGGCAGACTCAATCGCTGCTTTCAAAAGGGAGTTGGATAAGTCCCTGAAATATATATTTTTTGCAGGGCTCCAGGGAAAGGGCGGAGGAGTGGGACTAGCTGAAGTGCTCTTGCAGAGAGCCGACAGGCCACATGTAACCATTCTGTGATTCTATATTAAAAGTAGATAAGATCGAGGCTCTGGAGAGGGGCAGAGATAGAGGAGGCGTCTGGGGTAGAGATGGGAGGAGACGGAGGGGGAGTTTGAGGAGCAGACGGGGAGGAGACAGAGGGGGAGTTTGGGGGGGAGACGGGGAGGGGAAGTTTGGGGAGTTTGAGGAGGAGACGGGGAGGAGACGGAGGGGGAGTTTGAGGGAGGAGACGGAGGGGGAGTTTGAGGGGGGAGACGGGGAGGGGACGGAGGTGAGTTTGAGGGAGGAGACGGAGGGGGAGTTTGTGGGGGGAGACACGGAGGAGACGGAGGGGGAGTTTGAGGAGGAGACGGGGAGGAGACGGAGGGGGAGTTTGGGGGGGGGAGAAGGGGAGGAGACGGAGGGGGAGTTTGAGGAGGAGACAGAGGGGGAGTTTGGGGGGGGGGAGAAGGGGAGGAGACGGAAGGGGAGTTTGAGGAGGAGACAGAGGGGGAGTTTGGGGGGGGGGAGAAGGGGAGGAGACGGAAGGGGAGTTTGAGGAGGAGACGGAGAGTAGACGGAGGGGGAGTTTGGGGGGGGGAGAAGGGGAGGAGACGGAGGGGGAGTTTGGGGGGGGGAGAAGGGGAGGAGACGGAGGGGGAGTTTGAGGGGGGAGACGGGGAGGAGACGGAGGGGGAGTTTGTGGGGGGAGACGGGGAGGAGACGGAGGTGGAGTTTGAGGGGGGAGACGGGGAGGAGACGGAGGGGGAGTTTGTGAGGGGAGACGGGGAGGAGACGGAGGGGGAGTTTGAGGAGGAGACGGGGAGTAGACGGAGGGGGAGTTTGGGGGGGGAGAAGGGGAGGAGACGGAGGGGGAGTTTGGGGGGGGAGAAGGGGAGGAGACGGAGGGGGAGTTTGAGGGGGGAGACGGGGAGGAGACGGAGGGGGAGTTTGTGGGGGGAGACGGGGAAGAGACGGAGGGGGAGTTTGAGGGGGGAGAAGGGGAGGAGACGGAGGGGGAGTTTGGGGGGGAGAAGGGGAGGAAACGGAGGGGGAGTTTGAGGGGGGAGACGGGGAGGAGACGGAGGGGGAGTTTGTGGGGGGAGACGGGGAGGAGACGGAGGGGGAGTTTGTGGGGGGAGACGGAGAATCAGACAGGTGAGGCAGCGAGATACAGACTGTGACACAATAAGTTATTCACTGAGACAGGAGAAGAGCGAGGCATTGGGATGGAATATAGGCCCAGCAATGTTAGAGAGACTGAGACAGACAGGGCAGAGAGTTACTGAGACAGACAGGGCAGAGAGTTACTGAGACAGACAGGGCAGAGAGTTAGAGACTGAGACAGACAGGGCAGAGAGTTAGAGACTGAGACAGACAGGGTTAGAGAGTTAGAGACTGAGGCAGACAGGGTAGAGAGTTAGAGACTGAGACAGACAGGGCAGAGAGTTAGAGACTGAGACAGACAGGGCAGAGAGTTAGAGACTGAGGCAGACAGGGTAGAGAGTTAGAGACTGAGACAGACAGGGCAGAGAGTTAGAGACTGAGACAGACAGGGCAGAGAGTTAGAGACTGAGACAGACAGGGCAGAGAGTTAGAGACTGAGACAGACAGGGTAGAGAGTTAGAGACTGAGACAGACAGGGCAGAGAGTTAGAGACTGAGACAGACAGGGCAGAGAGTTAGAGACTGAGACAGACAGGGTAGAGAGTTAGAGACTCAGGAGATGGGTCAAGGAGTCTGAGACTAAGACAGGGTCAATAAAGGATACTGGATGAATGCAGCAAGGAGAACTTTGAGCCCCCTTAATTTATCTATCATCGCATTATATCTGGAATGGATTTAAGCTCCTGCCTCCATTTCCAACATAGGAACAGAAGCCAGAGTCTATGTTTCTATGTTTCTATGTCCTTTTGCAGTTGTTTAGGGTCCTCTTCACATATTGCCTTTCTTCCCATCTTTGTATCGTCAGCAAACTTGGCTACATTACACTCAGTCCCTTCTTCCAAGTCGTTAATATAGATTGTAAATAGTTGGGGGCCCAGCACTGATCCCTGCGGCACCCCACTAGTTACTGATTTCCAACCTGAGAATGATCCATTTATCCCGACTCTCTGTTTTCTGTTCGTTAGCCAATCCTCTATCCATGCTAATATATTATCCCTAACCCCGTGAACTTTTATCTTGTGCATTAACCTTTTATGTGACACCTTGTCAAATGCCTTCTGGAAGTCCAAATACACCACATCCACTGGTTCCCCATTATCCACCCTGTTCATTACATCCTCAAAGAATTACAGTAAATTTGTCAAACATGACTTCCCCTTCATAAATCCATGCTGACTCTGCCTGACCGAATTTTGCTTTTCCAAATGTCCTGCTACTGCTTCTTTAATAATGGACTCCAACATTTTCCCAACCACAGATGTTAGGCTAACTGCTCTATAGTTTCCTGCTTTTTGTCTGCCTCCTTTCTTAAATAGGGGTGTTACATTTGCAGTTTTCCAATCTGCTGGGACCTCCCCAGAATCCGGGGAATTTTGGTAAATTACAACCAATGCAGCCACTATCCCTGCCGCTACTTCCTTAAGACCCGAGGATGCAAGCCATCAGGTCCAGGGGATTTATCTGTCTTTAGTCCCATTATCTTACTGAGTACCACCTCCTTAGTGATTGTGATTGTGTTAAGTTCCTCCCCCCCTATAGCCCCTTGACTATCCACTGCCGGAATATTGTTATTATCCTCTACCGTAAAGACTGATACAAAATATTTGTTCAGAGTTTCTGCCATCTCCATGTTCCCCGGTCTCGTCCTCTAAGGGACCAACATTTACTTCAGCCACTCTTTTCCTTTTTATATACCTATAGAAACTCTTGCTATCTGTTTTTATATTTTGTGCTCGTTTATTTTCATAGTCTATATTCCCTTTCTTAATCATTTTTAGTCATTCTTTGCTGGCTTTTAAACGCTTCCCAATCCTCTGGCCTCCCACTAGTTTTGGCCACATTGTATGCCCTTGTTTTTAATTGGATACCGTCCTTTATTTCTTCAGTTAGCCACGGATGGCTATAGAAACATAGAAACATAGAAAATAGGTGCAGGAGTAGGCCATTCAGCCCTTCTAGCCTGCACCGCCATTCAATGAGTTCATGGCTGAACATGAAACTTCAGTACCCACTTCCTGCTTTCTCGCCATAACCCTTGATCCCCCGAGTAGTAAGGACTACATCTAACTCCCTTTTGAATATATTTAGTGAATTGGCCTCAACTACTTTCTGTGGTCGAGAATTCCACAGGTTCACCACTCTCTGGGTGAAGAAGTTTCTCCTCATCTCGGTCCAAAATGGCTCACCCCTTATCCTTAGATCTTTTCTCTTACACCCTTTCCTCCTCACTGAAATATATCCTTCTTGAGAATTGTGAAATATCTCCTTAAATGTACACCACTGTTCATCAACTGTCCCACACTTTAATCTATTTTCCCAGTCCACTTTAACCAACTCTGCCCTCATACCTTCATAGTCTCCTTTATTTAAGTTTAGTACGCTGGTTAGAGATCCAACTTTATCACCTCCATCTGAATTTGAAATTCAACCATGCTATGATCACTCATTCATTGATAGATATGGTGAAAAGCTGAGGCCCCAGTACAGATCCTAGGCTGTGTGGTTGATGATGAAGAAGAAAGCTGTAGACTGCAGGAAGATATCGATGAACTGGTCAGGTGGGCAGAACAGTGGCAAATGGAATTCAATCCGGAGAAGTGTGAGGTATTGCATTTGGGGAGGGCTAACAAGGCAAGGGAATACACAATAAATGATACGACACTGAGAAGTGTAGAGGAACAAAGAGACCTTGGAGTGCAGGCCCACAGATCCCTGAAGGTAGCAGGCCAGGTAGATAAGGTGGTTAAGAAGGCAATCGGAATGCTTGCCTTTATTAGCCAAGGCATGGAATATATGAGCAAGGAGGTTATGATTGAACTGTATAAAACACTGGTTAGGCCACAGCTGGAGTACTGCGTGCAGTTCTGGTCACCACATTACAGGAAAGATGTGATTGCACTGGAGAGGGTACTAGAGAGGAGATTTACGAGGATGTTTACTGGACTGGAGAATTTTAGCCATGAGGAAAGATTGGATGGGCTGGGGTTGTTTTCTTTGCAACAAAGGAGGCTCAGTGGAGATTTAATTGAGGTGTAAAAAATTAAGAAGGGCCTGGATAGAGTGGATAGGAAGGACCTGTTTCCCTTGGCAGAGGGGTCAACAACCAGGGGGCATAGATATAGGCCACCAAATAATAACTTCACGGTGGGGCAGGCAATAATCAAGGGAATAATGGAGGCATGTGAAAAAGGAACGGCAGTAATCATGGGGGATTTTAACCTACATATCGATTGGTCAAATCAAATCGCACGGGATTGTTTCTTAGAACAGTATGTTACAGAACCTACAAGAGAGCAAGCTATCTTAGATCTGGTCCTGTGTAATGAGACAGGAATAATAAACGATCTCCTAGTAAAAGATCCTCTCGGAATGAGTGATCACAGTATGGTTGAATTTGTAATACAGATTGAGGGTGAGGAAGTAGTGTCTCAAATGAGCGTACTATGCTTAAACAAAGGGGACTACAGTGGGATGAGAGCAGAGTTGGCTAAAGTAGACTGGAAACACAGACTAAACGGTGGCACAATTGAGGAACAGTGGAGGACTTTTAAGGAGCTCTTTCATAGTGCTCAACAAAAATATATTCCAGTGAAAAAGAAGGGCAGTAAGAGAAGGGATAACCAGCCGTGGATAACCAAGGAAATAAAGGAGAGTATCAAATTAAAAACCAATGCGTATAAGGTGGCCAAGGTTAGTGGGAAAATAGAAGATTAGGAAAATTTTAAACGACAGCAAAAAATGACTAAGAAAGCAATAAAGAAAGGAAAGATAGATTACGAAGGTAAACTTGCGCAAAACATAAAAACGAATAGTAAAAGCTTTTACAGATATATAAAACGGAAAAGAGTGACTAAAGTAAATGTTGGTCCCTTAGAAGATGAGAAGGGGGATTTAATAATGGGAAATGTTGAAATGGCTGAGACCGTAAACAATTATTTTGCTTTGGTCTTCACAGTGGAAGACACAAAAACCATGCCAAAAATTGCTGGTCACAGGAATGTGGGAAGGGAGGACCTTGAGACAATCACTATCACGAGGGGGGTAGTGCTGGACAGGCTAATGGGACTCAAGGTAGACAAGTCCCCTGGTCCTGATGAAATGTATCCCAGGGTATTAAAAGAGATGGCGGAAGTTATAGCAGATGCATTCGTTATAATCTACCAAAATTCTCTGGACTCTGGGGAGGTACCAGCGGATTGGAAAGCAGCTAATGTAACGCCTCTGTTTAAAAAAGGCAGCAGACAAAAGGCAGGTAACTATAGGCCGGTTAGTTTAACATCTGTAGTGGGGAAAATGCTTGAAACTATCATTAAGGAAGAAATAGCGGGACATCTAGATAGGAATAGTGCAATCAAGCAGACGCAGCATGGATTCATGAAGGGGAAATCATGTTTAACCAATTTACTGGAATTCTTTGAGGATATAACGAGCATGGTGGATAGAGGTGTACCGATGGATGTGGTGTATTTAGATTTCCAAAAGGCATTTGATAAGGTGCCACACAAAAGGTTACTGCAGAAGATAAAGGTACGCGGAGTCAGAGGAAATGTATTAGTATGGATAGAGAATTGGCTGGTGAACAGAAAGCAGAGAGCCGGGATAAATAGGTCCTTTTCGGGTTGGAAATCGGTGGTTAGTGGTGTGCCACAGGGATTGGTGCTGGGACCACAACTGTTTACAATATACATAGATGACCTGGAAGAGGGGACAGAGTTTAGTGTAACAAAATTTGCAGATGACACAAAGATTAGTGGGAAAGCGGGTTGTGTAGAGGACACAGAGGCTGCAAAGAGATTTAGATAGGTTAAGCGAATGGGCTAAGGTTTGGCAGATGGAATACAATGTTGGAAAGTGTGAGGTCATCCACCTTGGAAAAAAAAACAGTAAAAGGGAATATTATTTGAATGGGGAGAAATTACAACATGCTGCGGTGCAGAGGGACCTGGGGGTCCTTGTGCATGAATCCCAAAAAGTTAGTTTGCAGGTGCAGCAGGTAATCAGGAAGGCGAATGGAATGTTGGCCTTCATTGCGAGAGGGATGGAGTACAAAAGCAGGGAGGTCCTTCTGCAACTGTATAGGGTATTGGTGAGGCCGCACCTGGAGTACTGAGTGCAGTTTTGGTCACCTTACTTAAGGAAGGATATACTAGCTTTGGAGGGGGTACAGAGATGATTCACTAGGCTGATTCCGGAGATGAGGGGGTTACCTTATGATGAGAGATTGAGTAGACTGGGTCTTTACTCGTTGGAGTTCAGAAGGATGAGGGGTGATCTTATAGAAACATTTAAAATAATGAAAGGGATGGACAAGATAGAGGCAGAGAGGTTGTTTCCACTAGTCGGGGAGACTAGAACTAGGGGGCACAGCCTCAAAATACGGGGGAGCCAATTTAAAACCGAGTTGAGAAGGAATTTCTTCTCCCAGAGGGTTGTGAATCTGTGGAATTCTCTGCCCAAGGAAGCAGTTGAGGCTAGCTGATTGAATGTATTCAAGTCACAGATAGATAGATTTTTAACCAATAAGGGAATTAAGGGTTACGGGGAGAGGGCGGGTAAGTGGAGCTGAGTCCACGGCCAGATCAGCCATGATCTTGTTGAATGGCGGAGCAGGCTCGAGGGGCTAGATGGCCTACTCCTGTTCCTAATTCTTATGTTCTTATGAGAAGAAATTTCTTCTCTCAGAGGGTTGTAAATATGTGGAATTCATTGCCTCAGAGAGCTGTGAAAGCTGGGACATTGAATAAGTTTAAGACAGATATAGAAAGTTTCTTAAATGATAAGGGAATAAGGGGTTATGGAGACTGGGTAGGGAAGTGGAGCTGAGTCCATGATCAGATCAGCCGTGACCATATTAAATGGCGGAGCAGTGCCTTATCCTGCTCCTATTTCTTGTGTTCTTATTTAAAGTAATTGCTGGAGGTTTAGAGGGGAGTTGAGAATTTCTTCACCCAGAGGGTGGTGGGGGTTTGGAACTCACTCCCTGAAAGGGTGGGAGAGGCAGAAACCTTCACCACATTTAAAAAGTACTTGGATGTGCACCTGAAGTGCCGTAACCTGCAGGGCTACGGACCGAGAGCTGGGGAGTGGGATTAGGCTGGGTAGCTCTTTGTCGGACGGCATGGACACGATGGGCCAAAATGGCCTCCTTCCGTGCTGTAAATGTCTATGATATGAGATCCCTGGAAAACATCACTAGTCAAATTGCCACATTCAGAGAACCTTCCTGTTTATCCCCACTCTGCGTCCTAGCTCCCAACCAGGTACCAAACCAAGTCACAAGACTACCTACAATTATGTTCACTCAAAATATTGATCAGAGTGGTTTCATTTCGCTCTGATGCTGTCCTATATTGGCCTTTCAACAATTCTAGTCCCAAACTGTTATAGCTGATCTTGCAGTTCTGTTCCAATTCACCTTCTAACCTCTCAAAGTTGCTTCTTTCAAAGCCAGTAAGCACCAGTGTCTTACGTCTTTCCCCATAACGCAATCCTTTGATGCCACCGTTATTTGTGTCTTCACGAAGGAAGACACAAATAACCTTCCGGAAGTACTAGGGGACCAAGGGGCTAGTGAGAAGGAGGAACTGAAAGATATCCTTATTAGGCGGGAAATTGTGTTTGGGAAATTGATGGGATTGAAGGCCGATAAATCCCCGTGGCCTGATAGTCTGTATCTCAGAATACTAAAGGAAGTGGCCCTAGAAATAGTGGATGCATTGGTGATCATTTTCCAACAGTCTATCGACTCTGGATCGATTCCTATGGACTGGAGGGTATCTAATGTAACACCACTTTTTAAAAAGGGAGGGAGAGAGAAAGCGGGTAATTATAGACGAGTTAGCCTGACATTAGTACTGGGGAGAATGTTGAATCAATTATTAAGGATGAAATCGCAGCGCATTTGGAAAGCAGTGACAGGATCAGTCCAAGTCAGCATGGATTCATGAAGGGGAAATCATGCTTGCCAAATCTTCTGGAATTTTTTGAGGATGTAACAAGCAGAGTGGACAAATGAAAACCAGTGGATGTGGTGTATTTGGACTTTCAAAGGCTTTTGACAAGGTCCCACACAAGGGATTGGTGTGCAAAATCAAAGCGCATGGTATTGGGGGTAATGTATTGACGTGGATAGAGAACTGGTTGGCAGACAGGAAGCAGAGAGTCGGGATAAATGGGTCCTTTTCAGAATGGCAGGCAGTGACTAGTGGAGTGCCGCAGGGCTCAGTGCTGGGACCCCAGCTCTTTACAATATACATCAATGATTTAGATGAACGAATTGAGTGTAATATCTCCAAGTTTGCGGATGACACTAAACTGGGTGGCGGTGTGAGCTGTGAGGGGGACGCTAAGAGGCTGCAGGGTGACTTGGACAGGTTAGGTGAGTGGGCAAATGCATGGCAGATGCAGTATAATGTGGATAAATGTGAGGTTATCCACTTTGGGGGCAAAAACGCGAAGACAGAATATTATCTGAATGGCGGCAGATTAGGAAAAGGGGAGGTGCAATGAGACCTGGGTGTCATGGTACATCAGTCATTGAAAGTTGGCATGCAGGTACAGCAGGCGGTGAAGAAGGCAAATGGTATGTTGGCCTTCATAGCGAGGGGATTTGAGTATAGGAGCAGGGAGGTCTTACTGCAGTTGTACAGGGCCTTGGTGAGGCCACATCTGGAATATTGTGTTCAGTTTTGGTCTCCTAATCTGAGGAAGGACGCTCTTGCTATCGAGGTAGTGCAGCGAAGGTTCACCAGACTGATTCCCGGGATGGCAGGACTGACATATGAGGAGAGACTGGATCAACTGGGCCTTTATGCACTGGAGTTTAGAAGGATGAGAGGGGATCTCATAGAAACATATAAGATTCTGACGGGACGGGAGAGGTTAGGTGCGGGTGGAATGTTCCCGATGTTGGGGAAGTCCAGAACCAGGGGACACAGTCTAAGGATAAGGGGTAAGCCATTTAGGACTGAGATGAGGAGAAACTTCTTCACTCAGAGAGTTGTTAACCTGTGGAATTCCCTGCCGCAGAGAGTTGTTGATCCAGTTCATTGGATATATTCAAGAGGGAGTTAGATATGGACCTTATGGCTAAGGGGATCAAGGGGTATGGAGAGAAAGCAGGAAAGGGGTACTGAGGGAATGATCAGCCATGATCTTATTGAACGGTGGTGCAGGCTCGAAGGGCCAAATGGCCTACTCCTGCACCTATTTTCTATGTTTCTATGTTTGAGAGATCATCTCGGCATATCTAGCAGGATTTCACATCTCCCCATATCTCAGTGACCAGAACTGGACACAGTGCTCGAGGTGGGTCTCAGCAGGGCACCAAGTGGTTTCTGTACGACACCGTTTCAGATGCCCTGTTGACCCAGCAAAACAATAGCTATTCCGTCACTTTGTTTAAAGGCAGTGCTGTAGGGAGGTGTTGAATCTATTAACCCATATTCCTCCAACTTCACTGTCAGCTGATTCTAAGCCACCCAGTGTGTCCGGGACGAGCTTTCTTCCATCACAGCTCAGCACCTTATCTCTGACTGTTTACAGATTTCATTGAACTAATGGAGTAGATCCCCAGCTCTCTCCTCACACACCACTTTCATTGGGTTTATGAACTCAAGTTGCTGCTGATGGTCCAATACACACAGCATTCACCATCATTTATCAGAGTTACAGGAGCTAGGATAAAGATGAAAGAACCGGAGATTACTCCCAGTGCCACGTGCCAGTGAGAAGAGAAACAGGAAGATGGTGCAGGTGACTGCACAGCTGGAGATGTGTTGTAGGAGGGAGGGCATTGGATTCCTGTGCTCATTGCCCGAACCCCCGAAATATACCCACTGCCCGAACCCCTGAAATATACCCACTGCCCGAACTCCCGAAATATACACACTGCCCGAACCCCTGAATATACCCACTGCCCGAACTCCCGAAATATACACACTGCCCGAACCCCTGAATATACCCACTGTCCGAACCCATGAAATATACCACCTGCCCGAACCCCTGAAATATACCCACTGTCCGAACCCTTGAATATACCCACTGCCCGAACCCCTAAATATACCCACTGCCCGAACCCCTAAATATACCCACTGCCCGAACTCCCTAAATATACCCACTGCCCGAACCCCTGAAATATACCCACTGCCCGAACTCCCGAAATATACACACTGCCCGAACCCCTGAATATACCCACTGACCGAACCCCTGAAATATACCACCTGCCCGAACCCCTGAAATATACCCACTGTCCGAACCCCTGAAATATACCACCTGTCCGAACCCCTGAAATATACACACTGCCCGAACCCCTGAATATACCCACTGCCCGAACCCCTAAATATACCCACTGCCCGAACCCCTAAATATACCCACTGCCCGAACTCCTGAAATATACACACTGCCCGAACCCCTAAATATACCCACTGCCCGATCTCCCTAAACATACCCACTGCCTGAACCCCTAAATATATACACTGCCCACCCCCCCAAATATGCCCAGTGCCCAAACCCCTAAATGTACCCACTGTCCGAACCCCTAAATATACCAACTGCTCGAACTCCCGAAATATGCCCACTGCCCAAACCCCTAAATATACCCAATGCCCGAACCCCTAAATATACTCACTGCCCGGACCCCTAAATATACCCACTGCCCGAACCCCTAAATATACCCACTGCCCCCCCCAAATATACCCACTGCCCGAACCCCTAAATATACCCACTGCTCGATCCCCCGAAATATACCCACTGCCCGAACCCCTAAATATACCCACTGCCTGAACTCCCGAAATATACCCACTGCCCGAACCCCTAAATATACCCACTGCCCGAACCCCTAAATATACCCACTGCCCAAACCCCTAAATGTACCCACTGCCCGAACCCCTAAATATACCAACTGCTCGAACTCCCGAAATATACCCACTGCCCGAACCCCTAAATATACCCAATGCCCGAACCCCTAAATATACTCACTGCCCGGACCCCTAAATATACCCACTGCCCGGACCCTTAAATATACCCACTGGCCAAACCCCTAAATATACGCAGTGCCCGCACTCTCGAAATATACCCACTGCCCGAACCCCTGAAATATACCCACTGCCCGAACCCCTAAATATACCCACTGCCCGAACCCCCGAAATATATCGACTGCCTGAACCCCTGAAATATATCCACTGCCCGAACCCCTAAATATACCCGCTGCCCGAACCCCTAAATATACCCACCACCCGAACCCCTGAGATACACCCACTGCCCGAACCGCTAAATATACCCACTGCCCGAACCCCTGAAATATAACCACTGCTCGAATCCCTAAATATACCCACTGCCCGAACCCCTAAACATACCCACTGCCCGAATCCCTGAAATATACACACTGCCCGAACCCCTGAAATATACCCATTACCCAAACCCCTCAATATACCCACTGCCTAAACCCCTAAATATACCCACTGCCCAAACCCCCGAAATATGCCCACTGCCCGAACCCCTGAATATACCCACTGCCCGAACCCCTAAATATACCCACTGCCCAAACCCCTAAAGACACCCACTGCCCGAATGCCTAAATATACCCACTGCCCGAACCCCAAAATATACCCACTGCCCGAACCCCTAAATATACCCACTGCCCGAACCCCTAAATATACCCACTGCCCAAACACCTAAATATACCCACTGCCCAAACACCTAAATATACCCACTGCCCAAACCCCTAAATATACCCAAACCCCTAAATATACCCACTGCCCGAATCCCTAAATATAACCACTGCCCGAATCCCTAAATATACCCATTGCACAAACCCCTAAATATACCCACTGCCCGAACCCCTAAATATACCCACTACCCGAACCCCTAAATACACCCACTGCCCGAATCCCTAAATATACCCACTGCCCGAACCCCTAAATATACCCACTGCCCGAACCCCTAAATATACCCACTGCCCAAACCCCTAAATATACCCACTGCCCGAATCCCTAAATATACCCACTGCCCGAACCCCTAAATATACCCACTGTCCGAACCCCTAAATATACCCACTGCCCGAATCCCTGAAATGTACCCACTGCCCAAACCTCTAAATATACCCACTGCCCGAACCCCCGAAATATACCCACTGCTCGAACCCCTAAATATACCCACTGCCCGAACCCCTGAAATATACCCACTGCCCAAACCTCTAAATATACTCAGTGCCCGAACCCCCTAAGTATAACCACTGCTCAAACCCCTAAATGTACCCCCGCCTGAACCCCCTAAATATACCCATTGCCCAAAACCCACGTAAATATACCCACTGCCCAACCCCCCCAAATATACTCACTGCCCGAACACCCCCCCTTAATATACCTATTGCCCGAACCTTCCCTAAATATACTCACTGCCTGAACCCCCGAAATATCCCCACTGTCCAAATCCCCCCTAAATATACTCACTGCCCGAACCCCCGAAATATCCCCACTGTCCAAATCCCCCCTAAATATACTCACTGCCCGAACCCCCCCTAAATATACTCACTGCCCGAACCCCCCCCCCCTAAATATACTCACTGCCCGAACCCCCCCTAAATATACCCACTGTCCAAACCCCCTAAATATATCCGCTGCCTGATCCCCCAAAATATGCCCCCTGCCCGAACCTCCATAAATATAATTTTAAGAGAAAAGTCCTTCAGTCCCATTCTAACCATATCCTTGCTGGAATCTTTGATCGTGGATGTACCTTGTGCCCGACCTGTTGTTCTGCAACTTTAAGGACATTAGATTCCAACCCCCTTCTTGGGAAGGAAATCAATCGATGCTGCAAGTTTCTTTCTAACCTTGAACCCTGCTTCCCGGCAGGTATTGATCCAACTCCTTCAACAGAGACGATTTGCTTAGTTGCCCTCTCACAGAATGCTGGTAGGTTTGGAGGTAATGGCCATGTTCGCTGTGATTCCATTGCCTTTACATGTTGATTAATCGTTGCCCATAGTGTGTATTCACCAGGACTACGGTTACAACCCTCAGGCACAGCTCACAATTTATGGGGCTGTGGGTAATCTTTCCCTGGTACACTCTGCCCTCTTCCCTCCAGCATTCCTCCTCTCAGTCCGCCATGCCCCTCATTTGGTGTCAACAAAGTTTGATATTATTGTCCTTATTCCTACTCCAAATCGATATAAATAGAAAGCACAAGAGCTCCAGCACCAATCCCTGAGGCACCCACTACCCACATTCCACAAATGTATCCCTTCTCGATATGACTCTATCCTTCTGCTTTATTCCCTGTAATAGAATGTGCCTTGATTGTAATACATTTCCACCGATCCCAAGGGCTTGGGCCCAAGGAGTAGATTATTATCTGGGGCAGTGTCAAATGCCTTCCTGAAATCCAGGTACATAACATCCACTGTATCGCCTCTATCCACCAGGTCTCTCATCTCTTCAAGGAAATCCAGTAAATTAGTCCAGCACAATCTCTCACTCCTGAAACCATGCCGACTGCCTCAGATTACCTCCTACCCCACTGGATAGTCACTGCCCAAACCCCTAAATATACCCACTGCTTGAACCCCTAAATATACCCACTGCCTGAACCCCTGAAATATACCCACTGCCTGAACCCCTAAATATACCCACTGCCTGAACCCCTGAAATATACCCACAGCCCAAACCCCTAAATATACCCAATGCCCGAACCCCTAAATATACCCACTGCCTGAACCCCTGAAATATACCCATGGCCCAAACCCCTAAATATACCCACTGCCTGAACCCCTGAAATATACCCACTGCCTGAACCCCTGAAATATACCCACGGCCCAAACCCCTGAAATATACCCACAGCCCAAACCCCTAAATATACCCACTGCCTGAACCCCTGAAATATACCCACAGCCCAAACCCCTAAATATACCCACTGCCCGAACTCCCGAAATATACACACTGCCCGAACCCCTAAATATACCCACTGCCTGAACCCCTGAAATATACCCACAGCCCAAACCCCTAAATATACCCACTGCCCGAACTCCCGAAATATACACACTGCCCAAACCCCTAAATATACCCACTGCCTGAACCCCTGAAATATACCCACAGCCCAAACCCCTAAATATACCCACTGCCTGAACTCCCAAAATATACCCACTGCCTGAACCCCTAAATATATCCACTGCCCAAACCCCTAAATATACCCACTGCCTGAACTCCCCGAATATACCCACTGTCTGAACCCCTAAATATACCCACTGCCCGAACTCCCGAAATATACACACTGCCTGAACCCCTAAATATACCCACTGTCCGAACTCCCTAAATATACCCACTGCCTGAACCCCTAAATATACCCAATGCCCGAACCCCTAAATATACCCACTGCTTGAACCCCTGAAATATACCCACAGCCCAAACCCCTAAATATACCCAATGCCCGAACCCCTAAATATACACACTGCCCGAACCCCTGAAACCATGCCGACTGCCTCAGATTACCTCCTACCCCACTGGATAGTCACTTGGACAAGTGGGGATTAATTAAGGAAAGCCAGCACGGATTTGTTAAAGGCAAATCGTGTTTAACCAATTGATGAGAGTTTTTTGATGAGGTAACAGGGAGGGTTGATGAGGGTAATGTGGTTGACGTGGTGTACATGGATTTCCAAAAGGTGTTTGATAAAGTACCACATAATCAGCTTGCAGCAAAGTTGAAGCCCATGGAATAAAAGGGACAGTGGCAGCATGGATACGGGATTGTGTCAGTGACAGGAAACAGAGAGTAGTGGGGAACGGTTGTTTCTGGGACTGGAGGGAGGTATACAGTGGTGTTCCCCAGGGTCGGTACTGGGACCACTGCTTTTCTTAATATGTATTAATGACCTGGATTTGGATGTAAGAACATAAACATAAGAAATAGGAGCAGGAGTTGGCCATTCGGCCCCTCGAGCCTGCTCCACCATTCAATAAGATCATGGCTGATCTGATCATGGACTCAGCTCCACTTCCCCGCCCGCTCCCCATAACCCTTTACCCCCTTATCTTTCAAAAATCTGTCTATCTCCACCTTAAATATATTTAATGACCCAGTCTCCACAGCTCTCTGGGGCAGAGAATTCCACAGATTCACGACCCTCTGAGAGAAAATTCCTCCTCATTTCCGTTTCAAATGGGCGACCCTTATTCTGAGACTATGCCCTCTAGTTCTAGATTCCCCACGAGGGGAAACATTCTCTCTGCATCTACCCTGTCGAGTCCCCTCAGTATCTTACACGTTTCAATAAGATTACCTCTACGTTTTCTAAACTCCAATGAGTATAGGTCAAACCTGCTCAACCTTTCTTCATATGACAACCCATTCATCTCCGGAATCAACCTAGTAAACCTTTTCTGAACTACCTCCAATGCAAGTATATCCTTCCTTAAATAAGGAGACCAAAACTGTACGCAGTACTCCAGGTGTGGCCTCACCAATACCCTGTACAGTTGTAGCAGGACTTCTCTGCTTTTATACTCTATCTCCCTTGCGATAAAGGTCAATATTCCATTTGCCTTCCTGATCACTTGCTGTACCTGCATAATAACTTTTTGTGTTTCATGCACAATGACCCCCAGGTCCCTCTGTACTGCAGCATTTTGTAATCTCTCCCCATTTAAATTATAATTTGCTTTTTTATTTTTCCTACCAAAGTGGATAACCTCACATTTTCCCACATTATACTCCATCTGCCAAATGTTTGCCCACTCACTTAGCCTGTCTATATCCCTTTGTAGATTCTTTGTGTCCTCCTCACAATTTGCTTTCCCATCTTTGAATCATCAGCAAACTTGGCTACATTAACTCGGTCCCTTCATCCAAGTCATTAATATAGATTGTAAATATTTGAGGCCCCAGCACCGATCCCTGTGGCACCCCACTAGTTACTGTTTGCCAACCGGAAAATGACCCATTTATCCCGACTCTCTGTTTTCTGTTAGTGAGTCAATCCTCTATCTATACTAATATATTACCCCCAACCCCATGAACTTTTATCTTGTGCATTAACCTTTTATGTGGCACCTTATCGAATGCCTTCTGGAAATCCAAATACACCACATCCACTGGTTCCCCCTTATCCACCCCACTCGTTACATCCTCAAAGAACTCCAGCAAATTTGTCAAACATGATTTCCCTTTCATAAAACAATGCT
Source organism: Pristiophorus japonicus (assembly GCF_044704955.1). Taxonomy (NCBI): domain Eukaryota; kingdom Metazoa; phylum Chordata; class Chondrichthyes; family Pristiophoridae; genus Pristiophorus; species Pristiophorus japonicus. The sequence continues at coordinate 396,041 of NW_027252188.1, read as the reverse complement.
GACTCTGCTTGACTGAATTATGATTTTCTAAATGTCCTGTTACTGCTTTTTTAATAATAGACTCCAGCATTTTCCCAATGACAGATGTTAGGCTAACTGGTCTATAGTTTCCTGCCTTCTGTCTCCCTGTACAGGGCACAATTTCAAAATTTGCAGGTGATACAAAACTTGGAGTTCTAGTGAACAGTGAGGATAGGGATAGACTTCAGGAAGACACAGACAGGCTGATGGGATGGTCAGACAAATACAGATGAAATTTAGCGCAGAAAATTGTGAAGTGATAAATTTTGGTAGAAAGAATGAGGAGAGAAGATATAAACTAAAGGGTACAATCCTAAAGGGGGTACATGAACAGAGAGACCTGGTATGTGAGCATAATTCGTTGAAGGTAGGAGGGCAGGTTGAGAAAGCGGTTAAAAAGGCTTACGGGATCCTGGGCTTCATAAATAGAGGCATAGAGTGTGGAAGTTATGATGGACCTGTATAAAACACTGGTTTGGCCCCAACTAGAGTATTGTGTCCAATTCTGGGCCCCGCACTTTAGGAAGGATGTGAAGGCCTTCGAGAGGGCGCAGAAGAGATTTACGAGAATGGTTCCAGGGATGAGGGACTTCAGTGACGTGGATAGACTGGAGAAGCTGGGGTTGTTCTCCTTGGAGCAGAGAAAGTTGAGAGGAAATTTGATCGAGGTGTTCAAAATCATGGGGGGCCTGGACAGAGTAGATAGAGAGAGAGAAACTGTTCCCATTGGTGGAAGGGTCGGGAACCAGAGGGCACAGATTTAAGGTGATTGGCAGAAGAACCAAATACGATGTAAGAAAATACTGGAATCGGGATCTGGAATGCGCTGCCTGAGAGGGTGGTGGAGGCAGACTCAATCTTATCTTTCAAAAGGGAGTTGGATAAGTATCTGAAGGGAAAAGAATTGCAGGGCCACAGGGAAAGGGCGGGGAGTGGGACTGACTGATAGTGGGCACAGGCTCGACGGGCCGAATGGCGTTCTGTGCTGTAACCATTCTAGGATTCTATGGATGCACCCTTAGATTATCCCTCATCTAACAGTGGAAGGAAGGCTAGGATTTAAGTCTAGACTTTGATGGTTCATCCCTCGCCCCTTTTTTTGAATTTTGGAGTCACATTTGCTATTTTACAGGCTTGGGGCCAGGTCCAATGAACTCTGAGAAACATCCACAAGAGAACCCGATCTCTCCAGGAGCCTCATCTATCATGAGCTTTGAGGGTGTAACTGATAGGATAGATAATGAGGAACCATTGGATGTGGTGTATTTGGGTCTTCAAAAAGCATTCGATAAGGTCACGCAAAAGAGGTTACTGCACAAGATAAAAGCTCACTGGGTTGGGGGTAATATATTGTTGGAGAATTGGCTAACTGACAGAAAACAGAGAGTTGGGTTAAATGGATGATTTTCCGGTTAGCAAACAGTGACTAGTGAGGTGCCGCAGGGATCAGTGCTGGGGCCTCAACTATTTACAATCTATATTAATGACTTGGATGAAGGGACCGAGTGTAATGTAGCCAAGTTTGCTGATGATACAAAGATGGATGGGAAAGAAAATTGTGAGGAGGACACAAAAAATCTACAAAGGGATAGACAGGCTAAGTGAGTGGGCAAAAATTTGGCAGATGGATTATAATGTGGGAAAATGTGAGGTTATACACTTTGGCAGAAAAAATAGAAAAGCAAATTATAATTTAAATGGAGAAAAATTGCAAAATGCTGCAGTACAGAGAGACCTGGGGGGCCTTGTGCATGAAACACAAAAAGTTAGTATGCAGGTACAGCAAGTGATCAGGAAGGCAAATGGAATGTTGGCCTTTATTGCAAGGGGGATAGAGTATAAAAGCAGAGAAGTCCTGCTACAACTGTACAGGGTATTGGTAAGGCCACACCTGGAGTACTGCGTACAGTTTTGGTCTCTGTATTTAAGGAAGGAAGGATATACTTGCATTGGAGGCAGTTCAGAGAAGGTTCACTCGGTTGATTCCGGAGATGAGGGGGTTGACTTATGAAGATAGGTTAAGTAGGTTGGGCCTATACTCATTGGAGTTCAGAAGAATGAGAGGTGATCTTATTGAAACATAAGATAATGAGGGGGCTTGACAAGGTGGATGCAGAGAAGATATTTCCACTCATAGGGGAAACTAAAACTAGGGGGCATAGTCTCAGATTAAGGGGTCGCCCATTTAAAACTGAGGTGAGGAGGAATTTCTTCTCTCAGAGGGTTGTAAATCTGTGGAATTCTCTGCCCCAGAGAGCTGTGGAGGTGGGGCATTGAATATATTTAAGGCGGAGATAGACAGATTTTTGAGCGATAAGGGAGTAAAGGGTTATGGGGAGCGGGCGGGGAAGTGGAGCTGAGTCCATGATCAGATCAGTCATGATCTTATTGAATGGTGGAGCAGGCTCGAGGGGCCGAATGGCCGACTCCAGCTCCTATTTCTTATGTTCTTATGTTCTTAGAAAACAGAGAGTAGGGGTAAATATGTCATTTTCAGGTTGGCAGGCTGTAACTAGTGGGGTACCGCAAGGATCGGTGCTGGGGCCCAGCTATTCACAATCTGTATCAATGACTTAGGTGAGGGGACCGATAGTAATATATCTTAGTTTGCTGAAATAGTTAGGTGGGAAAGTAAGTTGTGAGGAGGATGCAAAAAGGCTACAAAGGGGATATAGACAGGCTAAGTGAGTGGGCAAGAACATGGGAGATGGAACATAATGAGGAGAAATGAGAAGTTATCCAGAGTATTTTTAAATGGTGAGAGATTGTGAAATATTGGTGTTCAGAGGGACCTGGGTGTCCTTGTACACCAATCACTGAAAGTTAACATGCAGGTACAGCAAGTGATTAAAGCAAATGGGATGTTGGTCTTTATTACAGGAGGATTTGAGTATAAGAGTAAAGATGTCTTACTGCAATTGTACAGGGCCCTGGTGAGACCACAGCTGGAGTATTGTGTACAGTGTCGGTCTCCTTACCTAAGGAAGGATATACTTGCCAGAGAGGGAGTGTAACGAAGGTTCACCAGACTGATTCCTGGGATGGGGGGATTGTCCTATGAGGAGAGATTGAGTAGACTAGGCCGATATTCTCTGGAGTTTAGAAGAATGAGAGGTGATCTCATTGAAAATACACAATATTTAAAGCACTTGACAGGGTAGATGCAGGGAGGATGTTTCCTCTGTCCAGACAGTCTAGAACCAGGGGTCACAGTCTCTGAATGAGGGGTTGGCCATTTAGGACTGAGGTGAGGAGGAATGTCTTCACTCAGAGGGTGGTGAATCTGTGGAATTCTCTGCCCCAGAGGGCTGTGGAGGCTCAGTCTCTGAGTATATTCAAGGCTGAGTTCGATAGATTTTTGGATACTATGGAACCATGGGATATGGGGATCGGGCGGGAAAGTGCAGTTGAGGTCGAAGATCAGCCGTGATCTTATTGAATGGTGGAGCAGTCTCGAGGGGCTGTTTGGAGAAATGTGAAGTTATTCACATTGGTAGGAAAAGTAGAAAAGCAGAGTATTTTTAAATGGTGTGAGATTGGGAAATGTTGTTGTTCAGAGGGACCTGGGTGTCCTTGTACATAAATCCTACTCATATTTCTTATATTCTTATGTAACCTCCCCAATATGTCCTTTCATGATTTAAAACATTTTCAGTCTACTTTCACCTTTGAATTGTGCCCCAATTTTGGCAATTCTCCCCTTATTTCTTTTATGAACACTATTGAAAAATAACAGTTAACTATTTCAGTAATCTCTCTATCTTCAGGCACCATTCCTGCATTCTCAATTTCAGAGGGCCATCTCCTCCCTGCTTTACTCCGGACATGTTGAAGAATACTTTCCTCTTCAACTGTGTTTCCCTCGTGATTTCTCAGCACTTTCTCGGAATTTCTCAGCCTATCTTTATAGATCTTCCTCTTGTTCCTTTCTTGAACATTTCAAATTGTTGTAAGCTCTCCCGATTCTTTTCACAATTTTGTTACTAATCCAAACATATTATGTTTGTTCTGTATCTGACCTGTTCCCTTTTGCATCTTAAAAACAATCCCTTTCAAATAATTCCACTTTTCTTCCACTTCGCTGCCTTCCTGTGACTCGATAAACGCAGTTTGGTTAAAATGTGGCTTCCTTTTGCTTTCTACCTTCATGTTTAACCGAACTGTCAGAACGCTATTGTTACTAGATCCCAAATGTTCCCTCACTTCTACTTTGCTTATTGTTCCCTCCTCATTCTCTGGGACTCATGAACCCTTGTGGGTTCGAGAATATTCTGTGTTGGAAACGATTCCCTCACAATGCCAATAAATTCCCACTCACTTGCAGACTGGCCATATTGTGCGCTCCAGTCAGTGTGAGGAAGATTGGAATCCCGCAGGAATGCTACTGAAGACTTTGCTCTCCTGAGTCTTACTGTCTCCCACAGAACGGATCAAACCTCGGATTATTTGGTGGCCTGTAGCATATTCCGATCAATAACTTTTTCCCTTTACTGTCCTTTAATTCTATCCCGCGAGATTCAGTATCACTCCAACATACAACTCCATAGTACCTAGTCCCTCTCCAACAAATACAGTCAGACCAACTCATACCTTAATTTCCTGATTCTTCGCTAAAGCACAAAACCTTCGAGTTAACTCCCTAATCATAAGAACATAAGAAATAGGAGCAGGAGTCAGCCATTCGGCCCCTCGAACCTGCTCCGCCATTCAATGAGATCATGGCTGATCATCGACCTCAACTCCATCGCAACTCTATCGATCTCAGTCTTCAATATACTCAACGACAGACCATTCACAGCCCTCTGGGGCAGAGAATTCCAAAGATTCACAACCCTCTGAGTGGTGAAATAGCTCCTTGTCTTAAATGGCCGACCACTTATCCTGAGACTGTGGGGGAGAAATTTGGGCTGCTTACTCCTCCCATTAGTCCTTTCACCCGGGCATGGCTCTGCTGCCGACTGCCGTGAAATTCCACGGGGGTTTAGCGGTGTCATTGACCAGTAGCGCCCTGCTCCTCCCAGTAGGGTCCTGGGCTATTGGGCCGGCAATGACAACATGCGTAGCGCCCTGTGGGCCATTGGCAGCTCCGCGGGGCACCTACCGGGCTTTAGGCCGCTCGCGGGGCGAAAATTAAAGGGGAGGTGCGGTGCTCAAATGTTAAAGATGGCCGACTTCTGATCTTCCCATTGCGAGGCAGTGCCATGATGTTGTAGCTCGGCATTCCTCGGCTCTGTGCCAGGCAGCTGCCACGGCACCCTGTTCCCTCATGGTGTACTGGTGGCCCCTTCTTCCTAATGCAGCGTCCACAGTGTGCCCTCCTCTTTAACGGAAGGGTCCTGTGTTCCCACCAACACCACGTGCCTCTCCGCACGGTGATGGTTAGCGCCCGGGTCCCGCCCCCGAGAGGAAGTAGAACATGAGATTTTGCCCAATTTAGCTGGTGGGACGTGATTACTGCGCCTGCTGCAGGCAATCCCGTGTCACAGCACTTACCGCCCCCAGCCGGGGTGGAACACAACTTCACCCTCCGTGACCCCTAGTTCTCCACCAGGGGAAATAATCTTTCAGCATCTACCCTGTCAAGTCCTCGAAGAATCACTTCTCATTTTTCTAAACTGCAGAGTATCGGCCCAATCTATATCACTCAATCAATAGGACAACCTCATCCCAAGAATCAACCTCCTGAACCTTGGTTGCACCCGCTCTGGTTGGGAGGTAGGAGGGTGGCGATAAATGTAATGTTCACTGATTGACAGAATGTGACAGTGTTCCTCAGGGATCTGCTGTGGGGCCTCTGCTTTTCACTGTATCTATCAATGACTTGGAAGAAGGAACAGAGAGTTGTATATCCAAGTGTGAAGATTACACAAGGGTAGGAGGGACAGTAAGTTGTGTAGATGAGCAGTGTAAGAGTTCATTCGCTTTATATTGGAGTAACATTAACCTTTAGCTTGTTCCTGTTAAGTGAGTTACAGTGTGTAGTTCAGTCAGTGGGAATGGAAAGCTGTGCCAATCAGAGATGGTCAGAGAGCTGAGAAGAAATGACCAGGAGGTTCCAGCCTGAATGGGCAGGGAAATGAAGGTTGGATGGTAGTGTGAAATGACCTCAGGCTAGGGCTGATCACTCAGCTGGTTTTTAAACCCTCCGATGTAATGGTGATGTGTGATATCCGTGTAGGACACACACGCAAAGCATGTGAGGGAAGAGTAATGTCCCCAGCCAGCTGCACCGTGCCTGTTTACCTCCAGCCTCCCGTCTCTTTCACAGGTGGATGCGGAACAGTACTACAGTGAACTGGAGGAGAAGCTGACAGATGAGTTCAATGCTGAGCGCAATCGCATCACCCTGAAAAGACTGGGAATGGGTTTTGTGACCTTCCAGGACGAAAGGATGACAGCTGTGTGAGTGTCTGTGGGCTAAGGGACTGATATTCATTTACTTTCAATCACAGAATCATAGAGGCTTACAGCACAGAAGGAGGCCATTCGGCCCATCGTGTCCACACCGGCCGACCAAGAGCTACCCAGCCTAATCCCACTTTCCAGCTCTGGGTCCGTAGCCCTGTGGGTTACAGCACTTCAGGTGCACATCAAGTACTGTTTAAATGTGGTGAGGGTTTCTGCCTCTACCACCCTTTCAGGCCGTGAGTTCCAGACCCCCACCACCCTCTGGGTGAAGAAATTTCCCCTCAAATCCCCTCTAAACCTTCTACCAATTACTTTAAATCTATGCCCCCTGCTTGTTGACCCCACTGCCGAGGGAAACAGGTCCTTCCTATCTACTCTATCCAGGCCCCTCATAATTTTATACAACTCAATGAGGTCTCACCTCAGCCTCCTCTGTTCCATGGAAAACAGACCCAGCCTATCCAATCTTTCCTCATAGCTAAAATTCTCCAGTCCTGGCGACATCCTTGTAATTCTCCTCTGCACCCTCTCCAGTGCAATCACATCTTTCCTGTAATGTGGTGACCAGAACTGCACGCAGTACTCGAACTGTATAAACCACTAGATAGGCTACAGCTAAAGTATAACCCCCTTGCTCTTGTATTCTATCCCTCGGCAAATAAAGGCAAGTATCCTGATTGCCTTCTTAACCACCTTATCCACCTGGCCTGCTACCTTCAGGGGTCTGTGGACCTTCACTCCCAGGTCCCTTTGTTCCTCTACACTTCTCAGTGTCCTACCATTTAATGTGTATTCCCTTCCCTTGTTAGCCCTCCCCAAATGCATTCCCTCACATTTCTCCAGATTAAATTCCATTTGCCACTGCTCTGCCCACCTGACCAGTACATCGATATCTTCCTGCAGTCTACAGCTTTCTTCTTCATTATTAACCACACGGCCGATTTTAGTATCATCTGCAAACTTCTTAATCATACCCCCAACATTCAAAGTCCAAGCCATTGATGTATACCACAAAAAGCAAGGGACCCAGCACTGAACCCTGTGGAACCCCACTGGAAACATCCATCCAGTCACAAATACACCCATCAACCATTACCCTTTGCTTCCTGCCTCTGAGACAATTTTGGATCCAACTTGCCACTTTGCCCTGGATCCCAGGGGCTTTTACTTTTGGGACCAGTCTGTCACACGGGACCTTATCAAAAGCTTTGCTAAAATCCATATACACTACATCGTACACACTGCCCTCATCGACCCTCCTGGTTACCTCCTCTCAAAATTCAATCAAGTTAGTCAGACACGACCTTCCCTTAACAAATCCATGCTGACTGTCCCTGATTAATCCGTGTCTTTCTAAATGTAGATTTATCCATTTTTTCCAATAATTTTCCCACCACTGAGGATCTTCTTCTTCCTCCCCCTCCCCCCTCCCCCGCCCGACTGATGAGACCAATGTGGGATCTACAGTCTCTGTCACAGGTGGGGCAGACGGTGGTTGGAGGGACGGGTGGCTGGGGGGCTTGATTTGTCGTCCGCTTCTTCCGCTGTTTGTGCTTGACTTCCGTGTGATCCCAGCAAAGAGACTCGAGGTGTTCGGTGCCTTCTCGGATGCTTCTCCTCCACTTTGAGTGGTCTTGGGCCAGGGATTCCCAAGAGTCGGTGGGGATGTTACATTTTTTCAAGGAGGCTTTGAGGGTGTTCTTGAAGCGTTTTCTCTGCCCTCCTGGGACTCGCTTGCCGTGACATAGCTTGGAGTAGAGTGCTTGTTTCGGGAGTCTAGTATTGGGCAGGTGGACAGTGTGGCCTGTCCATTGGAGCTGATCGAGCGTGGTCAATGCCTCGATGCTGGGGTATGTTGGCCTGGAGAGAATGCTGACGGTGTGCCTATCCTGCCAATGGATTTGAAGGATTTTGCAGATTAATTAATGATCTCATAGTAAAGGATCCTCTAGGGAAGAGTGATCATAACATGATAGAATTTCACATTCAGTTTGAGGGTGAGAAACTTGAGTGTGAAACTAGTGATTTAAACTTAAATAAAGGCAATTACTAAGGTATGAAGGCAAAGTTGGCTAACGTGGACTGGGAAAATAGATTGCCAACCCAAGAATGAACCATTTATCCCGACTCTCTGTTTTCTGTTAGTTAGCCAATCCTCTATCCATGCTAATATATTACCCCCAACCCCGTGAACTTTTATCTTGTGCAGTAACCTTTTATGTGGCACCTTGTCAAATGCCTTCTGGAAGTCCAAATACACCACATCCACTGGTTCCCCTTTATCCACCCTGTTCGTTACATCCTCAAAGAATTCCAGCAAATTTGTCAAACTTGACTTCTCCTTCATAAATCCATGCTGACTCTGCCTGACAGAATTATAAGAACATAAGAAATAGGAGCAGGAGTGGACCATACGGCCCCTCGAGCCTGCTCTGCTATTTATTATGATCATGGCTGATCCGATCATGGATTCAGGTCCATTTCCCTGCCCGCTCCCCATAACTCCTTAATCCCTTATTGGTTAAGAAACTGCCTATCTCTCTCTTAAATTTATTCAATGTCCCGGCTTCCACAGCTCTGTGAGGCAGCAAATTCCACAGATTTACAACCCTCTGAGAGAAGAAATTCGTCCTCATCTCAGTTTTAAATGGGCGGGCCCTTATTCTAAGGTTATGCCC